>NC_092266.1:28610756-28848256 GCF_036320965.1 Panulirus ornatus
AGTATACAAAGCCCTCAAGGCTGGTCTTGAATGCCCCAGCTGACAGTGGGATACAGTATACAAAGCCCTCAAGGCTGGTCTTGAATGCCCCAGCTGACAGTGGGATACAGTAGACAAAGCCCTCAAGGCTTGGTCTTGATATACGGTCCATGAAATTCAGACCGAGTGAACGCAAAGCAATGAGGATGAAACACGGTGAAAGAAAAGCCCCGATGCCGTGCGATTACGTCTCTTAGAAGGAAGTGAACTGCGGGAATCCGTGTGTGAGAGGGAGTCAGGAGTCGGCGTTGTAAACTACACAGTCGCCCGAGCCCCTTCCTCAGGAGAACTGTAAGGGAGACAGAGTGTCTGTTGGCAAATAACACAATCGTATATGAGAACATGGATCATGATTGTCCAACAAACTGTTCACAGCGTATATCAGGCCAAAGCCAGAAGCCCAGGGAGATGACAGAGAAGATCCAGAGAAAGACAGCAAAAACGGTACCGGAATTATGCCAGCTGAGCTACAGAGTGACCGAAGGAAATTGATATATCCAACATGAAGGAGTAAAGAGAAGGGGGATGATCAAGCCACAGCCTTCAAGTTTCTGAATAAGTCTGACGATGTCGACAGTTAAAAGTTTTCTAAAAAAAATATCCAGACACAACAATCTGAGGCCATTGAGTGAAACTTTAAAAAAAAATGCTGTTGTACAGGGTGGATGAATGGAATCAGGTAAGTGGTGAGACTGTGAATGCTGACTACACTAAAGTTATAAAGAGCTGGTGACAAAGAAAGTTCAGGATATGGGGGGCTCCCATGGGTGCAGAACTCCCTCCTCGTACCGTTTAAATAGGTAATTACACATTACTACACTATTTACATCACAGAACCTTTTAACACCGCGTGATAGTATTCATATTCATTATATCAATCAATCTATTGAGAAGATTGCTCCTCTCACTATATATTTGCTAGACTTTCCCTTCCCCTACTCTGTATGTGCTATGGTGAGGGACGGTGATGGTGTCCCTTACAAGGAGGGAGGGAAACACCACTAGGGTGAGGACGGGTTGGGTGTGAGGGGTTGTCCCCACAAGGGGTGAGGACGTGCAACTATGACTGATGTAAAGTCTTCCTCCACTGCCCCACAGGTGCTATGGTGAGGGACAGTGGTGAGGGGGTCGGCGGTGGTGATGGTGTCTATCTTCTACACCCGGGGCGGCCAACACCCTCTTCTCATCCTCCTCCTCTCATTACCGACGCCAGGTGAGTCCCACGCTCACCAACGACGCCAGGTGAGTCCCACACTCACCAACGACGCTAGGTGAGTCCCACACTCACCAACGACGCCAGGTGAGTCCCACACTCACTAGCGACGCCAGGTGAGTCCCACACTCACCATTGACGCCAGGTGAGTCCCACACCCACCAACGACGCCAGGTGAGTCCCAATCTCACCAACGACGCCAGGTGAGTCCCAATCTCACCAACGACACCAGGTGAGTCCCAATCTCACCAACGACGCCAGGTGAGTCCCACGCCAGGCCCACATCTGTGGCAAACCAAGCAATGGACAGGTTCACATCTGCGCCAACCACAGGTAAGAACAAATGCATCTCTATGATTTACCCGTCTGTCTTCTGGAAGCTTATATACACAGGGTTTATCCGACACACATCTCCAGCCTCGAGAACAGTAGCGCTCCATCAGATATTTATCAACGAATCGATCCTAGAGACTTTCCTATTCACGAGGCCACCGTTCCGTTCACTAGTGGCAGCGAACTTCCCATTAGGACACGACGGAATGTACTCCAAAACAAACTTATTACCTTCTGAAGAGGAATATAAACCTTGTACCTCATTTGGCATCACTTTCGTCTATCAAGATACTTTCATCGGGGAAGAATATGACTTTTTTTCAAGAGGGGGAGACAAACCTTGGTACCTCTTGTGGTAATATCTTTCGTCTGATGATGTAAAATCTCGCAGGGCATCTCGATTTACACAAGGACGATATGAATGCCTTGACCTCCTCGTGTTACCACTGCACGTCTGCACCAATCGCCTGAACCACACACTCAGCACACTGAAATATTAACTTGACCTTTCTGAAGGCACGGGGGAGGGGGAGGAGGGAGGGGAAGGGGAACTGCAGCAGCCATCTCTAGGCGGGGAGGGGAAAGGGAAAGGGGGAGGAGAGGAAGGAGGGTACGACAGTCACCCACCCCCACCTGCTGCTCCGGCAGTATGGTCTAGTGGCTCAGCCATGACGTGGTGCCAGAGAGGGGCACTGTGATGGAGTCCAGGTATTACTGTGGCACTGGGGCTGAGTGACAGCAGCTTGGGGTGAGGAGGGAGGTCAAAGACTGGACTACATTTCACAGTTTAGTTCACCCCCATCGCTCGGGAAGGCCTATACATATTTCTCACTCAATTCACCGAATCACCGCGAGGGATCACTGACGCCATCTGTCTGAATTACATACACTGTTCCCTGGTGCTACCGACGGCGAGGCTCTTAGCTTCTGTGTTATAAACGTAGCGCTGATCACCACTGGTCGACACACCCTGGCAGATGATGATGGCCTACCAGGAACACCACTGGTAGAAGACACACCCTGGCAGATGATGATGGCCTACCGGGAACCCCACTGGTAGAAGACACACCCTGGCAGATGATGATGGCCAACCAGGAACACCACTGGTAGAAGACACACCTTGGCAGATGACGATGGCCACCAGGAACTAACTATACAAGCCTCATTCAAGTACTCATTCACTGACGGTAATAATTAGGGTACTCTCATCTGTCAGGCTTCACCTTTTCTTTCTCTTTGTTGGTATAAAGTGGTGTGCGAGGGGTCTGTGCTGAATCGTGGAGGTGGTGGTCGTGAGGTATGGTAGGTATGGTGTACATAGTGATGATAATGGTAGTGATGATGATGATGCTTATGAATGCTGGAGTCATGGTGGTGTTAATGATGATGATGATGATGATGATGATGATGATGATGATGATGATGATGAAGGTAATAGTGATTGCGTGATGAGAATGATGATGATTTGGGGTGATGAGAATAGTGACGATGGCGATGGTGAAACTGATGACAGTGATGACCTTGAGGATGGTGGCAGTGATGGTGATGCCAAGGATGGTGATACTGCTGGTGAAACGGTGGAGGATGATGGCGATGGATGATGACTGAGATGATGACAACGGAAATAAGGATGATTATGACCATAATGATGGTGTAATGAACATGACGATGAGGTGGATGGGTTGAGGTAATGATGATGATGATGACAGTAACCGTACGTCAAGGAAAATGATGGTGATGACGGCAATGAATAACGAACCTGGTGATTGAACGAACACGAGAGTAATAGTGCCCTAATTACGAGACATAATGGTATACGTTGTACAAACCGTTCAGTGTATACTCACGTTCCCATTTCACTCAACGGGAAAGGAAAACTGGTATACTTAATTAAGCAACAGATTAAGTCATTAAACAAACTGCTCGGGGAAATCTTCCCAATGAAGCAAAAGATAACTCCAAACATTAACTGCTTTACATAGTGTAAACTTTATTTCCACCAGTGATCATTCAATAAAGAGAGAGAGAGAGAGAGAGAGAGAGAGAGAGAGAGAGAGAGAGAGAGAGAGAGAGAGAGAGAGAGAGAGAGAGAGAGAGAGTCCACGACCATATTCCGCCCTTCCCGACACAAGCCAAAGTATCTGTAATCTGAGATAATGATAACCGATGGAGAACATAAAGGCAGCGATAACTGAGACTGTGTCAGAGCGACGAAAACGCTAATTAACAAGTCTCCGGAGTTAATGGATTTAAGATACGGTCATGAATTATGCCGCTGGCTAAAACGTGATGCTTGGGCCCGCCTCGATGTACTGACTCAACGGCCTTGACCCACCTTCACTCCCCCCTGGGCTAAACGCTATTCCCTGGTTTCCCTCCCACCCTCACCTCCGCCCCCTAGGTGGAGAGGGACCACCGTGTGTGTGTGTGTGTGTTTGTGGGGCGGGGATTGGGAAAAGGGGGCATCGTATGTGGCAGAGGACCAACGTGTGTGGCAGAGGACCATCGTGTGTGGCGGAGGACCATCGTGTGTGGCGGAGGACCATCGTGTGTGGCGGAGGACCACCGTGTGTGGCGGAGGACCACCTGTGTGGCGGGGGACCACCGTGCGTGGCGGGGGACCACCGTGTGTGGCAGGGGACCACCGTGCGTGGCGGGGGACCACCGTGTGTGGCGGGGCACCACAGTCTGAGGTGAGGATTCAATGTCGACGCGATGGGCCATAAACACACACTGACTATAAGTCTACGCGCCCTCAGAATTTTATCCCCAACACCTGTAGAAGAGGTGGCGGCGGCAAAGATCGTTCGGATAGTGATTATGACTCGACCTTGACAGTCTTAACGACCCTGGAACGTTGACGATCCTGAAGCCCAACTAGCCAACCAACCAATCAGTGTTAACACCCCCTTGTGCGTGCTGGGTCAGCTTGGCCTCCTGGACGTTCCAGACTTCCAGGGGATGCATACGCTCCAGGCCTGGACCACACGTCTCGGGCTTGATCATCCCTGTTGAGCACGTCTTAGTACCCTACTGAATATGATGGCCGTGACCCCCCCCCCCCTGACATTCACTCACCCTTCTGGGTCAAGGTCAGGGGCCATACCATCACATTCAAGGGTCGTGCCGTCGTGGTTTCGGGCCTTATCGTCGTATCTAAAGGGGTGAAGGTAAACATCCATCGACCTTTGACCTCCCTAATGCAAAAGTTATTCAGGCTATGTGAAGACGGGAATTGCGTTACTGACTGTACATCAATGGGACACAGAGACACACACTAGGAGGTAACGGAAGGAAACGAAGGAGTTCTTCACACACAATGCCAATCCACCGCTTCATGTTTCAGCGGGTGTCTGATTCACATGTACAACACCTCCACGTTAACATACCGGGTTATTCATCAAGAAGCAATTCTTGTATACTCCATTTTTATCTGATGTATAAATCACATGAGCCTAGATAGTCACGAGCATCACCACCAGGTGTTAGTGAGTGACTTGGAAGACGGGGCACCAAGCGAGGCTTGGCGGCAATGTCTAGCAGTGCAGGGTCTACATCGAACACTAATCAACGCGCAGGTGTTACCTCGCCTGTGGCACTGACCGACGGATAGATACTAACCACAGTGCGCCATCTTCAGGCGTTAAGATTGAAAACAATGATACCGAGCAACAGCCCTGATACCAGCAGGATCCTCACCAAATATAAACTATTAATTCGATCAGTCGTTACCCCGAGTTCCAGACGGATCATACACGTATAACATCCCTGTACATGTGTCTCACAGCACACTATCTCTGATCAGTACCTCGTGTGACTCTTAACTGGATTTCCATGTGCCACTGTGAGGCAATGGCATCATCCCGATCCCTGGCTTAAGTCTGGAGAGAGAGAGAGAGAGAGAGAGAGAGAGAGAGAGAGAGAGAGAGAGAGAGAGAGAGAGAGAAAGACAGACAGACAGAGAGACAGAGAGAGAGAGAGAGAGAGAGAGCCGAGTTCTCCAACATCTCCATGTCCCTTGGGTCACAAGTCTCGCTCTTCAGCTTTCAATCAAGAGCTTTCCTAAATCCAGTTGGATTCTGACAGAACTCAAGTGAGAATATATTCTTTTCCGATGCCCCACAGCTCAAAAGAGAGGAGTGGGGGAGCTAAATTACACATATGTGAGCCCATCCCGATCTTTCCATTCAGATCGGCAGCTTCAGCAAACTGTCGATACGCAAGAACATACGTTTACATTAATGCCCGGGTCTTTTATCTCCTGATCACTCGTTTTTTCTCGACCATGTTAGATTCATATGGGAATGAGTAGGAGTATTCATTGATCTGACCTTAAAGTGGAAGACTGAGCCGTTGCACGTACCTTTGCCACAGTCCTATACGTGCATCCCGAAGGGCATTTTCTGATGACTTTACATCCATGCCCGAGTCCTGGGAGAGGGTGTTGGTCAGACACCGTGAGACTCCTATGGGTAGCGCAGTGTTCGACGCGTCTCTTTGTCTCAATCGAGGGAAGATCCTATGCGTCATTACAAGCCATACACTTGCTTCCAATTCCTCCTGTCTCACTGGGAGCCATGTCCTCGCGTAGCTAACAGAGCATTCACCCAAAGATCGCCCTGGTTTTGCTCACGGGAGATACCAAAGCCTGACTAAATTCAAATCCCTAAGGGGGGAAATAATTTACCACATGTAATAGGGAAGGTCCATTTACTGCACTAGAGAGAGATCCGTTTACATAATTAAGGGAGGGAGCGGCGCGTCTTATGACATAGACTCACTTGTTCTTGGGGAGGTGTGCAGCACTCCATTAGAGGGGGATAACCCCTGGATGGGATTAAGGGCATCTTACATTACCTCATTAAGGGAAGGTCATCTACCTCATTAGTAGATCCCGCTCGTCTTTTAAAAAGCCCCCCCCCCCCCAGCACTCTACGCCACCATTAGGAGGGTCCACTTCTCTTCTTCTGGTGTACTATTAAAGGATGATAATAAGGGAACAATACAACACCAGGGTCGACTAACAACCCCCGCTCTATCCACCTACCACACAACCACACTATGGAGGGTAACCTCTTCCCCTCGGAGGGAGGTAACGTGCATTTTACTGAGAGGATATAGTCTTGTTTGATCAACAGAAGATGAGGGTTTAATACATCAATAAAGACGATGACTGCTGCACCTCCGAAGATAATCTCCGTGCCGATGAGGAAGATATCCCACAACGCCACCGGTCAAGTGGGTACATTACACTAGAGGGAGGAGGGGGAAACCAGTCCCACCGTGGACAGACCCGTGCACTACAAACACTGGTCCTTTCCCTGAGAAACGGTTTCGAAGCGCTATTCGGGACAGTCCTCTACTCCACAAAGGATGAATCAATACGCAACCGAGGACGGTCCACTACTCCACTGAAGACGAAGAGCACCATCACTGTGGAGAGGCAGACAAAAAACACAATCAAGACTGTCCGCTACTTCAATTAGAACGGGACGCTGTACCACTAAGGAGAATCTACTACTCCATTAAAAGCGGTCCACCACTTCAGTCGAGAATCCAACACCAGATCCACATGAAGCCTTATTCGTATCCTTTCCAAGATGGAAGTTATTGTTCTCCGTATTCCATCATTTGTGGATTCGACCCTAGTCGAACTCAAGGTCTCACCTTCCTCCCGGTCTGCTGCATAGTGTACATATCTAACGCAGTGGAGAACGTTAACTGGCTGTGTTGAAGGGCTTCAAAGATACAAATGTGTGTGCAAACCCGGCATGGATGATCTATAATCAGCTTTATCAAGGCGGCCAACTTGCTCCAGCTCGTAATGCCAATGCCGTTAAACGCTGATCGTTTACATAAATCAACGCCGCCGGTCTATACACAAGGTCACTCCATTTAGGTACCACACGTGCATAATGAATGTGGCAGCCATGTAGCTACCACGCATGAGAAAGCTTGTGTTTACCACGCACTTTGCACCAGAACCCGACGCAACGCTGTGTCAAACTCTACCTGACAAAAATACTTCACCGATCCTAATGCACTCACTCTCATCTCTCCATGTGAAGTCGTGCCAGAGGTTAGCGCTCGCTCAGATACTCGCTAAACGTCTCATACAGCACGAACCCACTGGGATTAACAATAATATCCTCAGGAATTGCTGCTACATTAAACGCAGGGACAAGGAGAGTGATGTGACGACGAACGATTTACCTCTCAAAGGAGATCCCGGAGTAATCTGTCTCGACGGGAAATATTTCACGAGGTGAACGAGATACACAGGATCTCAAAATGGGGAGAGATGCATAAAAACGTCAACCACCCAGATGGCATCGACGTATCATCAGACGGGGCCTTAAATCCCAGACGACAAACTCCATCTCCGAGCAAATTCTCCTTATTAGGGTAATCGTGACCAGAGTGGATTCCTCCCCACCTCCTCTGCTCCTCTCTCTGATAAGCATCCATATGTGTGTTTGTACGTGTTGTCTGATGACTAGTTGTGTGATACGGAGAGAGTTTTACACTCGCGTTGCCCTGTCTCTTAACCTTGCATACATACATGTCCAATATCTTTACTCCTATACTTCTGTACACACACACACACACACACACACACACACACACACACACACACACACACAGTACTTGTCTAAATGCCAGTGCTTGTGTATGAGGGAGTGTATGTGTCTTGGTGAGGTTGGGTCACCTGGAGTCCTGGGGGATGGAGGCAAGGCAACCCCAGCCAGCCGACGATCAATGTCCGGAATGGTTCATAAAACACGAGCATCAACACCACTCACTCCTCGCCACCTCCTGGCCAGCCCCACCACCGCTACCACGGACCCACCTGCACCTGCCGCTGGTGATGCACTTACCACACACACACACACACACTGATCCCCATATGAGAGGCAAGTCGCCACTACTACACCAGCTTAGTCACATCACATACAGGGGAAAGACGTGAATGGTTCAGCCGCATGAGAGGACTGTAGACATCAGGCAGTATGACCAAGGTGAGGTGTGCAGTCTGGAATTCTTATCAATGTTCCCATTTGCAATACTCAGTCAGTGAGTTCCTCAAGAGAAGACAGCACAATGAATACGTTCCTCATCCACAGTTTGGATATTTCACATCTCAAGACAGTGGGAACACTGTGTTGATGATGACCCTAACCAAAAACCAATTCAGTCAAACATCATGAGGGCAAAATTATACGTTAATCTAACCACGTAGTTTAATCTAATTCAATTCAGTCATAAGCGTATCATCGAAAGTACTGCTGGCTATCTATAGAAAGACATCCACCCTGCAACTTATTTCAGCCCTCAAGTTTCTCTTAGCACTCCACTTTCTCCAGGTCTCCTCTCTATTCCCACTTATCCTCGAACCATCCTTTCATATCCCCCTGCTGCACCTGAAATACCTAGCTTCTGTTCATATTCTCACCTTCCTCCGTTCACACACGCTCATCAGCCTCTGATGTTTATCTTTGGAGTCTACCGCCAGAACCTCATCATCTGCAAGAAGCATATGACTCAACTCCATGCCCCCTTAACCCCAGCATACCAGATACCCCATACTTTAAGACCCTTGCATTCACCGACCCCACTAACCCATCTATGAACAGATTAAACACCCATGGTGACATCACACATCCTGGACACAGAGGACCATTCACCCTCCTCCCTTCCTACTCGCACACACGCCTAACTCTCCCATTAAAAGCTTCTCACTACATTCACGTAACTCTCATTTACCCCATAAATTAACAGCACCTTCCGCATGGCGTCTCTGTCAGCGCTATCATGCACTTTCTCTCGTCCACGATACTCTATCAAACATCTGATAGACTGTCAATGAAGCACGCGGTCTGAGATCGAGGAAATATATTACCCTCCCAAGTTTTCTTCTCTCTTTCCGAACTTCCGCTTGCTCACCACACTCCCAGCAACCCACCATTAAACTCCTCCCAAATTCTTCGCCTCTTAAAATCCCGTTCCCCAAGTCAACAATCAAGACAAATGTTTATGGCTTTATCTCCAGCCACCTAGACCTGGACCTGAACCTCAGAGTTGGAGTCACTTCGACATTTAATAATGGGACGTGAAATGAAACTTCCAGGTGGCATATATATATATATATATATATATATATATATATATATATATATATATATATATATATATATATATATATATATATAATGGGATATATAATGTTCACTTTTTATTTGAGAATTTCCCGTTGGCAGATTAGTATTTGGAATTCAAGCCAGGGTAATATGAACGTCAATGTGAAGTCATAGCCATCGCAAGAATACCTTTAACATTTCAGATGTTTACAGGTAATTCGAAGACCACATACACACAATACATGTGGCCCATAATAGTATCCTATCACGTAAAAAGACATGGTTAGAATTCTCCTTGTGCGAGTTTTTATCTAATTTCAGTAGCGATTTACATTTGTAGCCCTGCCATTTCAAGAACAAACTACGCACTTGATTTCCAGTTCGCACAGAAAAAAAAAAAGGAAAGCTGGTCGACTCACAGTACTGCAGGTAGGGTGGAAACCGATTCAGGTGTCGAACAACAAAACGACCTACGTAATATTCTACCCTACCTCCACTTCTCATCTAAAGACTCAGTTTGTCGAGGCTTGTGATTTTTAAGACAGGATAATAAGAAAGGTGGAATAGAAAGAAAAAAAAGTGTCATCCATCTTAGAGGTTATTTTTTTTTTCTTAACAGTCCTGACAACAAACTCTTACGAGGTAAGTTAGTCATTCCTAAAACGTGTGTCTAAAAGTGGGTTCCTTGACAATACAACTCTCTCTCTATCTATATCATTTCTCGATGTATCATCTTATCAATATCTTTCGTACAACGTAGGTATCCTTTCAATATCAAGTATATCATCCTCTAAAAAGAGCACCATAATTATAAAAAAAAAAACGAAGAAAAACTGAACGATAACCGCACAAGAGACCAGCCGGCGGCGCCTGCTTCCCCCCACGGAGAGGCTCAAGATGTTTATTCGCATAATTTCCTCAGTAAAGTACATTACGCCCCCTATAAACATCGGCAGACTCCTGTGTTCCAAAGTCAAGGGGCTGCTGAAACCGAAAATTCGACAGGCATGTTATACGAACGATCCCAAAGGGGCGGAGACAAGCCAAAAGTTATGGCGGGCGCCGTACGATGGAGCGACGCGTCGGGAGAGAAAAACACTAGGAGAATTAGGTTAACTTCGTGTGGACGATCCGTCACTGGCCCTGTTAATTGATTTCTGCCACTGTTTGACTTTGTTTATTGTCTTAAATCATTATATAGTTGACACATTTTCTGTATTCTAGAGGTATTCACTAAACACCACCACTTTGATTTATATTTTGTCAAATCCACTCCCTGCCCACAACAGTTTTTGCATCCCTCGTAAATACCACAAATGACGTACTTGCTCTCTTCTCTGATAGTTTTAGGCTTAGGAAGCTTTATGCATAAGGAATGTTCTCCCTCATTAACGCCAGTGGAAGCTGGTACTTCTGTGCCGCGTTTTTTTTTTTTTTTTTTTTTTTTTTTTAGCCGTTATGAGCGGCTGATTCACTGACCGTACCCCGCGCTCTTCCTGTGAACGGTAGCGCACAAAAGGATTAGAGAAGCCACAATGGGTCTTGTCAGTCCCTGATAAGTATATGATCGTCACAATAGATATCTAAGTTGGTTCGTTATAAAAAAAAAAAAATCCAGTCTTTCCTTACAGTAAGACGTTTATGTTTGACGCGAAACAGCAAGATACAACCCTCGTGGCAACCTTTCGGCTTGCACAATCACTGTTGTATCAGCCTTGTAGTGTGGGCAGGAGGGACAATACAACCACCGTAGGTACGAAGCCAAACAGAAACTACTGCTCTGTAACTGCACTTGTGATTCCAATGACGTTAATCCTCTTAACAAGATTTCACAAAGAGCTTCCATCTAGCGTTAATCATTTGGAAGCGGATTAGTACATACTCTAACCAATCGAGAATGAATGTCGTATCTTTACGACTATCACTAGGGGGACAGTTCCACAGCAAGTACACGATAGGAGCATTTCTAAGTGATCAAGGCTGTCGTTATGTTATCATCCTGTGCTGCAGCAACATGAGTCCCGTCTCTCCTCCCTCCAGCCTCTCATCCTAAAGCCAACGACCCTACTTGGTGGAGTAGGTGGTGACCTACCTGGCGAGCGAGGCGTGACCTGTACGGCAGGAGGCTAATAACCTGTCGGTTGCAGGGAGGAAGGGACTCACTGTCCGGATGGGGATCAGTGTGAATGTGTACCTGGGAGAGGGTAGTACTAAACTAACCACTCGAAGGTGCAGCGACCTCTCTGAAAGAGAGGAGGCAGTCACATGTATAAGGGTGACTGCGGAAGGGGATGAGCTTGCCTGGGAAGAGGGTAGTGGCCTAGTGGAAGAGAAACGGTGACCTGTCTGGGAAGGCAGACCAGAGCCGTCTGCGAGGCTAGGTCCGTGGTTTGTCTTGACGAAGGGGTACCATCCCTTCTGATGGGGAGAGTAGGGTTTTGTCTAGAGGTCATGACCTGTTACAGGGGACAATGACTTTAGTGCAGAGAGCAGACATATATCTGGGGATGAGGAGAACACTGAAATGTTTAGGGATGGAATAAGAACGTGCGAGAGAGGAAACAATTAATCAACTGGGGGAAGGGGACATTAATTTGTCTGGGGGAGGACACTGACCCAGCGAGAGGGGTGACTGTGTCCAGCCTGAAAGATAGGACTGTGACCTGCCTGAAGCTGGGGTGGAGACACTGTCCTGTCGTGAGGAGAGGAACAGTGACCCATCTGGGGGATGGAAGAGAGTTACCATTCTTAGTGAATGGGGATGATCCGTCTTGAATACAAAGAACAAGAAGCAGGCGAAGAGTAAGATAATGATGACTCCAACTACGATAAACAATATATTCTAAAATTAAAGACATACTTTACTCAAGTTATTCTTGGACTTATCTGTAACAAATAATCTCGACAATAACTAAGCACACAGTAGAGTCATTACGTACATTCCATTAAAAAAGAAAATTATACAATAGCTCAAAATTCATATACACCCCTAATATTTATCGTAAAATAAACAGGTTCAAACTCTCCCAAACATCGGGCCTTCTCTCTTTAACCTACTTCAGCCAGAGAGCTGGGGAGTAACGTTGCCAATAGGAAAATCTACACCAGCAAGTTGGCTCACTTTGGTGCAGTGGATCTCATCTTCCAGTTTCTATCAGTTCGTACTTTCGGAGGGATTTCATATTCAATTTTTAATGTTGGTCGGGCGAACGTCTTTGCTTGGTAAGTTTAGATTTGGATACAAGTTTATCGTGACATCCTGCCCAATCCTAGGATTGAATGCTCGGCTCAACGGTAAGACTGTCATATATGTAAGAAAACAAGTGCGCGAAATTTCTCGTCACATATGAACCAGAATTCTCTCTCAGCCGACCACAGTTCTCCTACTGAAGACATGTAGCATCCATAAAAGATCTTCCCGTCTGATAAAAGTCTAATACCAATAAATCACTGATGGTGGTATGTATGCTCCTCAACGTCTGTGTTGACAACAACTTACGAGGTGCTGATACCTGGCTCCGGATCTGTTGACACAAAGGAAGCACAACCCTCAACCAGGAAACTGGTGTAAAGCGAAATTACCTTGGGAGGCCGAGTAAACATTTGCCCTACGTTATCTTGCCCCTTATTACTTCCTTATAAACTTTTCTCATCCAGAACATTTTTTGGATAGCAACCTTTCACATTGGTTTCTATATCACACACACACACATTATATATATATATATATATATATATATATATATATATATATATATATATATATAACCCGCGAGGATAAATCACTGCCAATGTACGGAAATGAGTACAGTTTCACCGAGGACACTCGCGAGAGTCCATTTCCCTTTATATATACATATATATATATATATATATATATATATATATATATATATACACACATACGAATAAAGTGCATACGAACGCGCATTCATAGAACATACGAACCTCCAACAGCCAGGATCGAACCCGGAACCCCTGTGGTACAGGCGGGAACGCTACCGCTATGCTATGGGCCTGGCTAAGATGAAATATATATAAAGCTGTTAGATTTATAGATAAAGAGGAAATACTCACAAAATCCGAGCAGATTATGATCACAATGAAGAGTAAGACACTACAGACTACAATCTTTGTTAACTCCAGCAAAATATTTCGAAGCTTTGTACGTAGCATTTAGCCTGTCCTTACCAAACATGATTATATGTAAGCATATGTACATTCCAAGTCGAATTATCACCGACTGTAAAAGAGATCACAAACAAAACACACACACACACACACACAAAAATCATGGGACAATAATTATCAACATAGAATACACACGATTCCTTAGACGATACCTCAGTACAAGATGAACCCCAGCTCTTGCATCAAGAGTTTTTCTCAAAATTAACCTTTTGCCACCGTTGCAGATGGGCGCCGATTTCTTGTGATGTGGGAAAGCTGAACCGTGCCTGGATCCACGCCCACCTCACGCCCACGACAGCACCACACCCGCGATACCCTCCTCCTCAGGTCAGTGACGCTACAACTACTCGCCAACTTTCCTATGTAACCGTTAAGTCACACACAGCCTAATCACACAGTCCTCGTCAGTATCACAGGCCCAATCCCAGATACTTCTTGGGGTTCTGTTGGTGATATCTATAGAGACACGTTGAACTGTCGCCAGTATACCTCCTAAACATTATACTCGGTATTCTTGTGCTCTTAGTGCTCGTATCTCAGTTTTGAGGGATATCTGGTTTTCCTCCCAAATCACACGTTTTCATCAATATGAATAATTCACAGCTTTTATACAACTAAGGTTAAGCTTAAACGAACGGCTCTTCATCCCCTAAATGTTTTGGATTGATGTTATTCATTATTAGCTATAATTTTGCCATGATATATTTAATTCTGAAACTACAGCTTCATTACTGACTCTATATGAATAATTAGTTACTATTAAATGTAAATAACTGATGCCACATAAGCCATATAACTGATTAATATTTCGGCAACGTGCATAATCAACAGATCATACAGTTCATTAGATGGTAACTGGTTTCATATGTCTATTAGAACGCAAATGATTTCATACAGTCCAACTGAAGGTAAAGTATCTCTGTGTAGACTTAATGAAGTACTACGAAAAATTCTATGAAGATAGCAATGAAGGTTTAAACAAGTTTCAATTAGAGGGTAGTTTACACACAAAAGTAAGATGCCTGAAAATACAGTTTTATGCTATTGGTATCTACGACATGTACACATATTATCTGAAAGTTGTGCCTAGTAAAATAACCAAATATATATCGTTCAATTATATTTCGAACGGATTCAATCAACCCATTAACATAGTAGAATGATACTAGGTATATATACTAGGATATAACGTCTCTGGGGAAAAAGTATTAGTCAGTAAATCTGAAACAATTTCACTTTTGCTCAAAAATTTTAAATAATATTACTGGATCACAACTGGTTATAAGTTTAAGCTCCTAAATTGAGATCACATAGCTGAAACTAAATAATACAATTTGTTTTCTAATGTAGTTAGTTTTTGTTAATATAAATAAATGATACACTTTGTACGAAAAGCGATACAATTCCATGTTTTACTAAGAAGAAAATTTAGGGATCTAAATTTGTTAGTAAAACACTAAATGGACTTCAGAGCAGAGACATTGGCTGGAGCTATATTGTGCTTTACCAAATATGATTTGATTAATATATTCATGAAATTTTACTGATGAAATATTACCTTTAAAGACATCATTACAGATGAAATACCACCTCTAATCACATGTAAAACATAACTGCATACAATCCAAATTTGAACAAAACTATGGCGAGAAATGGTTACATAAAATTCTATATATGCCATGCCAAATAAAGATTGGCCTTCCCTACAGTTTACCTAATTCTGTAGTATAATTTCTACGAGACCACCAGATGAGATTTACGTGTTATTATTATTATTATTATTATTATTATTATTATTATTATCATTATTATTATTATTATATGATTTTCATTATCTTAATTATTATCAAAAGCCCCTTCTCCAGGAGCTCCTGCTGCTTCAAGTCTGCGCTGCAATTAGAAGCAGAAAAAAATATCGACAACTTTGGCGTGAGCTCTTTGAAGAGAGGGTACTCCAATGAAACAACCTCACAACTGTGGCTTCTAATTCGCGGCGTAACCATAAGCGGAGTCCGATAACAACTTCGGCCGATAAAAACGAATATTTACCTCGCCAAATACGACGTCAAACTGTAACCATGGTCTGTGCCCTTCAAAGCGACCTAGCGCTAATCCCTCAGTGGAGCAACAGGTTACTGAATGGAAATTAGGCTACGCACAAGAACAGCGCCAAGCCCATCGTTCAGAGACGTTGTGTATTTGGGAACATAATATCCCCCTCGATAAAGACAAGCAAAATCCATTATACAGCATACCAAAATGACGTAAACAACTACACCTATTGCATGTTTGGTTGAACCTCCCTCGTTGATCATAAAAATGTTGAAGCCTCGAAAACTATACCAACATTAGGTTAGGAGAATGAAATTAAACGCTGAAACGTAACCTAGCTAACTTCAGGAAATGAGTTCTGAAGTCTTGCTTACTATGTTTACTCGATATCTACACGTTTCCTGCACGTAGAAATAATAAAGGCTATGGTTCAAATGATTGTGGTTCATATCATGAAGCATTCGTTGTCCCTTTTCATTTGTTTCAACGGTTAAACAAAGTCATGCGGGCCTATCAAAACATTAATATTGCTCCAGTTAATTCCACGTGGTGTACGGCTACAAATGTTGGCTCACAGGCTAAGGAAGCACCACGATCTCCGTTGTGAAATCTTTCCAAAAAGTGCTCCATTATTACTTTTCTACCACTGCTGAATATTAAGATCCCAAAATGTGCGTAACGTGCACTCATGATAAAATTTTGCATCAACCTACACAAAGCAAAAATATGCAAACACAACATCGCACTAACCTACAACGAGCATCCGAAGTTACTTGTTGTTACGGCTGCTTCGCCCGTTGTATTCGTTTCCATATCTTTATATAAAAGACTGTTCACTATTCTTTAGTCTTATTAGTCTTTTTACTGCTTGTTAAAGGGATAGTAGTGGAACCACAACACAAAAATGAACGAATGTCACTTCACAACACTCGGCCACTCACGGCAAACGGAAGAGAGGTTCCCATGTTATTCATTTCCATTTCTATATATGAAAAATCTGAAGCACATCAGTTTCACCCACTATTGCTTGAATACATTTATTGTAGTTTTGTATTTCCCATTCTTAAAGGAGAACGTTGTGAAAATCAATATTTTGTTTCCATAGCAAGGCTTTTTATAAGTATAAACATGTACCTTACTTTTACACCGACCACTCAGGTGTCATGTCTGGCTTACCCGACTTTTTGGCATATTAGGCCTACCCTGACACATCAAACTTACACTCTATAAGTACTAGGCTACCTTGTGCAATAATCACGTTATATTTATACTACTTTTACAAAGTTTTACTTAATGTACTCCTTTTAGTGATAAAGATACTAGATTTAGTGTTATGAGTACCATGTACTATGCGTTAGGAATGAAATGTGATTTATGAGGCATATGTTGCAGTGGTTGTGGTGAGCGGGTGGGACTCAGGCCCATGTGAGGGTTGCGGGGGGCAGAGGGGTGGAGGTGGCTCGAGGGGGTGCAGCTGCTGCCAGGGGGGACGCTGTGCCCCCTCTTCTTCTTCTGGGGACGCCCCGCCACCCCTCAATGGTCACCTGCCGCAGCCCCCGCCATCCCAGCTGGTCAAGGTGGTTGTCCTGGGCGCCGCCGGAGTTGGCAAGACTGCCATCATCAAGGTACGTCCGTCTCGTCCTTCCAACCACAACATTTCTGGTTTGTTGTTTCTATTTATAATATTGTTTTGGTTATAGTTGTGTCAATTACTAAACTTAGAATTGTAAATACATTTCATGTAAAAAATGTTTGTGTTAATACATTGCGCATTTAAGCAAAAGCAGTCTTACTAACCCTTAGAGCATTCCCTTCTAGCTTACCCATTTACAAAATTCTGAAACCCTTTTTAAATGTTCAGATCTTTTTAGGCATCAGTACTGTTTGCTTACTTCATTACTTCCTCAGTGGATTTATTTATTTGACCAGCGTATGGTTGGGCCTTCTAGAGGTCCCTGAGATTTAAAATTATGGGTGTTGATAAAGGATGTGGTTATGGTCGTGAGGTAATGTGTATTTCTGACCAAGTCAGAGGAGAAGGGGGACATACGCTTGTCAAACTCCTGCGTGCAGCACCTGAGGCCGGTCACGCCCTACACTGGCAAGCATCACACAGCCTTTAACACAGTTTTCCCGGCAGCAATTCGTACACAACGAGTTCCCAGCCAGCCACGAGCCGACCCAGACCCGTGTCAACCACTGGCCGTCAGTCCTGGTCAACGACCGCGTCTACCAGCTGTGTGTCGCCGACCTCCCGCCCATCAGAGGTGAGTGGGACCTCACGTTCAGTACAAGGGAATGGGTTAGTGTGTGGTGGGCTTGTAGTGTATCACAGACATCACACATCAGCGGTACAGGGTTGGTCATACCAAAAGACAGAACTGGAGTCGTTCTAAGCCGTTTACAGTAATCCTTTTGTTAACAGAGGAAAACGCTTCATAAAGTCAGGTTGTGTATAATTATTAACGTCATATTGCAGGCTTGCCGCTTTGTGGCTTTGTTTCTCTTGTAAGAACCTTCAAATGAATTAGCAAAAATTTGTCTACATTCAGTATATATATAAAACAGACTCACTATTGGTCCTCCTACAGCTTTCCCGCAAAACTCCTTCACCGAGTGGGCCGACTACCGCTTCTATGGCCTCAGGTCAGCCATGGCATACATCTTCGTGTTCGACCTCACCTGCTACGAGTCTTTCACACACATCAAGGCTCTGAGGGACCAGGTCAGTCCGGCCCACTGGCTTCATCACTGTCTCTGTTAACTAAACGATCATCGTAACTTAGCTACATAGGTACAAAACTTCACACACCGATAAGACAAATAATTATTCACTGATAACGTGCAATACCGGATTAATTAGACGGTGGGTAGCGCCCGGCCAGGCCCATCCCGTGCTGATGAACGAGCCTGGCCAGCAATAAGAAAAATATTACATATCCAACATTTTATTACAGCAGAATTCACCGGATTTCTGATATTTCCCTGAATTCTGATGCCCGGATTTCTCATGTTGTACCTGTAACCGTTCATTATATATATATATATATATATATATATATATATATATATATATATATATATATATATATGGTGTATAGGTGCAATAACATTAGTTTGTGTGTGCAGGTGTACGAGTCGCGGGACATGCGTGACGTGGGCGTGGTGGTGGTGGGCAACAAGCGTGACCTACTGGACGCCACGGAAAGCAGGGAGAAGCGCGAAATGCGTGAAGTAGCAGGCATAGTGCGGAAGCAGTGGAAGGCGGCGTACGTAGAGGTGTCGGCTAAGTGCAACTGGCACGTGGTAGCCGCCTTCAGGGAGCTCCTGCTGGCTGTGGAGGACGCCCATGCCCACACTCACGCCCGCCCACACAACCTACAGGAACTGCACGAGGTGATCGAACACTCCAAGTGTACTATATTGTGAGATACAGCGGAGCGTCGTAGTTGCGTTATTTATAATGTTATACTAAAGTTAAAGCAAATAGTTAAGCAATATGTTAACAGTTGATATGTTCACAAAATGCTATAATTCCCTGACCTTCACCCCTCCCAACCACTGTTGTTACATCCCCGAAACGCACAAGTAGTCTCAGTGAAGGCGGTGAGGCTGTGTGCAGCCTTGTACACAGATGCGCCTCACTGCTGCACAGACAGCGTGCTGCAGCTGCTCACGCTCGTTGCTGTACTCTCCATGCTTCTACTACAAGAGGCCGCTAACAGGAAAATTCCTACAAGTCACACTAAAGGCTGTTATGTAGATGTACAGATCTAATTCAGTTTGTGCTGTACAAGAGTGCTTCCCCTACAGAACTACTTTTGTACGAATGGACGGTGAAATTGTACAAAAACTGCTGCCTCAAAAGTGCTGAAGAGCATATTTGCTGCTGCTGGCGACACCGACACTCCTCAATCACTGCTCCGACCGCCTAACTTCCCCGGACTGTATCACATTTTTATGGATTTTGATAAACTACTGCTCAAGCTGGCTATTACTGAACTCCGTTCCAGACTAATGTAAGAATCTACAAAATTTGGGATATCGTCGTTTGATGACTTTAAGGTCGTCAGGCTCACAGTATGAAGCAAGATGTACATAGGACAGTTCCTGGAGCAGTGCGATGTGCAGCGGCTTTAGTCACACCTTCAATATTAATAGAAAATGTTACCTATCGGATATGCAACACACACTCAGTTAAGACCACCAAAACAATATTTCTAGTCCAGTGTGTAGAGTGAGATAACAGACGAATAAAAATAATGTTAAAGGAAAGTATATCAATGCAGTGTGAACGTGTACTCATATACCTACAGGATGAGTACTACTTAAGCAGTACAACGTTGCCACTCCCCTCAAGTAACTCGGTGATAATAATCCTACAACAACGATGTGTTGAAATACCTTCTTATGACCAAAAAATGTAATTGAAGATTACTTCAAACAGAACCAGTGATTCTAACGATGCAATATTTGTTTTGTGGCGCACAAGTTTCTGGTTAACCAAGTGAGTTTCCTAAATGTAATGGTATTTATTTCAGATTTTTTTTTCCAGGGTAAAACACAAGAACTGGTAATGTCACAAGGTTCACCACTGCAATGTTATGTTTTGTATGTTCTCATTGTATCTTTACTGTTCTTCGATCACTTTGATTTTGAATGGCAGTTGAAAACCTAGCAGAGTGAAGATCTCAGCTGCCTCCCTCCAGCCAGGAGAGAGGCAACCAGCTCACTTGCTGGTGAAGCAATGACGACATCCTTCCTGTAGGTGCTATTATTCACTTGCGGCACCTAGAGCGGTGCACCTCGGGTCCCCCGACACGAATTCACAAGGGCAGGTCACAAGTTAGGTAATACTCGCACTAATCTGACATATAACAAAGTTAAATATAAAATATTCGTTACTTCTGTTGATAGTACTTGCTCAGAAATATAATTGTTTTATTGGAATATCATAACCAGTTCCTAAAGTCTTGGAGTAAATCTGTTTTTAGCAAAATGTAAACGGATAATGGTCAATGGGTTCAGCAAAATGCTCAGAATGTACAGCCTGTGTTCCACACAGCGAAATGTAACGATGTTGCTGCCGCACAGAGGGCCGGTCCACTAGAGTGAGCTAGGCTGCCGTCCCAGCCCTTCTGCTGGGGACTCCACCGCTTAGCTCGTCACGGTAATGGTCACTCTCGTGTAGAGGCCATTAAGGCAGTTGCACGGCCCACATCCATTAACTAATCTAAACCGGGTAGTGTCCGGGCCAAGGTCCATTTGCTTGGCCTGGCTAGAAAAGATGTGGGCGACGCCACCAGCTAGCCAAGCTCAGAGCAGTCCTGTACACGACCTTCCTTCTCTCTTGGCAACACAGGTATGTCAACCTGTCCTATATCCTACGAGTCTCATTTTCGTTGGTCTTTCTAATCAATGTGTTCAAGTTTTCCCATCATCCTCCTGTGTAGAGGAACCAGTTGATCAATAATGAGTCCCTCGTGCCTCAGTTGTACATTACACTTTTATCAAATACATTTCCCGATCACGGCTACTAGTTGGTACTTACACATGAATCCAATTTAGTCTATTTCTTTGGTTAGAAGACTTAAGCTGTATACGAAACATCAGAACACTGCATCCCTAGCGGACACAATAGCTGGACCCCAGCGTTCTCACACCCTCGTCACCACAGTAGAATAAATAAATAAATGACCCGATAGGCTGAATCAGTCTCAAAAACCTTTCATCCGCGTCTATTGCTCCGGGTGACCCGAGCTTGTCGAGTGTCGTCACTGCCTCGCTGACCTCAGCATTATGATTGGATTTTTCACGAGCCATTATGTTTGTTATGTGAGCTGGGCTTGGCATGTATCAGTTTCACTATTTGTTAGTGTAATTCATGGCAGTGACAATGCATGAGAGATGCAGTGTACTTTAGTCAGGTACTGTATGTTGTCACAGAAGTGCATGATTAAAGATATTCAACATAAGGATCATCAGTATCACTATACTGTAAGAAAAATAACTTCGTTTGTATATATTTACTGTAATTTACGTTAGAGGGGGGGTTAGGAAACACCCGAGAGTCCAACACTTGAGGCATAAAGTCAACGTGCCACCTGATGCAATCACATGTAATTTGACGTGTGCCTGTGTGTGTGTCTGTTCTTTATACCCAGCTTAGTGTTCCCATACTTTCCTTGTTATCAAAAATGCACATACATATACATGACAGGTGTAAAGAGTGAACTAAATGCGTGAAACCTAATGAGTGTATATACAGGCAGGAGTGCGTCCTGAGTGCACTGAATCGATCTCTTCTGTTTAATTGGGATTTTTTTTTTTTCGCCAGTACTCGAAGACCTTACTAGACTACAACGACCTCCACAGAGCGGACATGGAAATACAGGTGGCAGTCGCAACGGCACTTGTGATTTCTTAATATCTAATTGATAGCTACTATTGCTCGTCTTTGCCACGCTTCTTTGCAACAACAAATTATGACTCATTTCCCGTGAATGGGAAAGTGATGCAAAATAAATCAGGTTGAAAGACCCATTTATACTGATTATGATTCTAGATGTTTTCAGTACTCAGTGACTGGATCTAAGTGACTGCGTTCAGTACGGGCAAATTTCTTTACCTTGGCAGCGATGATGAATGGTATGGTTACTGTCGGAACAAACGGATCGTCATCAGCCAGGCGTGCAGGAGGTTGCTCTTGGAAGCTAAGTCCAGAATGGAGGAGGAAGGGAAGTAAGAAGTAATCTCCGCAGACATGTTGCAGGAACAGTGACGACACAACCGGGATAATATTTCATTATTAGCTTTATCATATAAATGGAACTTTTTTGGGGGGGAAAAGACGTATCTTCTAACTTTACAGCGGAAATACTTCTTACTAAACGTTTACATATTCTATACAAAATGAGAGTACGTTTAAAGAGGATATACGTTATATATATATTTACCCCAGGACCTCTTTAAAAGGGCTCCTGCAGCTCAGAGGTTGCCTGCACGCAGCAGCAGGGAAACGATGGACTCCGTAGAAGCAAGCAGGCCCTTGACAAGCCCGTATTCATTTCCATTACAGCAGGGGTTCCTAAATTTCATCACGCGTACCACTGGATATTTTCGTGGCCAGAGCGTACCACTATGCCCACTGGTACGTTTATGAGGTTGAACATGAAATAATACTGTACCGCTGAACTAGTTATCAGCTCTACGTATTATAACGACCAAATGAATAGTGAACAATGAAGTACTATTTGATTCTAGACTTCAAGCACTGCAATAACTGCAAAAAGTCGAGGCAATACGAGAAATATTTCAAGGCACAGGTGCCGTGACAACTGAAAATCCAAACCGGGAAGCATAACAGCTATATTTCTTGCACTGTCTTAAGAAAATAATGAAAAAAATCAAGCAGACAACAAATAAATTTCCTTGAACCAAATAAGTAGGCGTCCATTGAACTTTTCGAAAAGCAAAGTAAATAATTACAAACACCAGTAGGCATTTCCAAGCTACAGGTATATCACTTATGAAAACTGTTAGAATGCTTACTTATATGCCTCTGGGAACACAACTACACTGCTAACTGTAAACTTAGCCAATTCATAACTTACGTATAATGATATTAACTGGAAAGAAGTGAAAACGATGAGGAATGTGGGATCCATTGCCTTCCAGGTTCAGCTAGTCCTAGTTGTTTGTGTAGTTGCCGTACTCGCTACCAGAGGGACACTTGGGCGCCCAATTCAAAGTAAATAATCAATCGAAGAAAACTCTTTTGCTAGTTCCATCGTTCGAAAAGATAACTGGTTCTATTCACTGAGTACCACTGATAAAGCCTAAATGTTCTATCAGTGGTACATGTACCACAGACTGGGAACCTCTGATTTACAGCCTCGCCGAAGGTGGCAGCTCACTGACGATGTAACTGCTGGCGAAATCAGGTACACACACAGTACATATATATATATATATATATATATATATATATATATATATATATATATATATATATATATATATATATATATCGGACTCATCCTGCTTGTGGTGATGCCGTAAGTAAGATTGTATTATTGGTATACAATCTAGATGAACTTTTCACCCTAAAGGAGCTCACCTTTTCCTTGCTATTGACTGTACCGCAACCTTGAACTTGCAGGAGCCCCTGGAGAAGGGGTCCTTGGGTTTATACGATCATGGGATATTCCTGGGTGCGTGCGTGTTTGGGATATACTGTATTCGACACTGTAAAACAAACTAAAAATGCATATCGCCGCACATCAACACTCGAGAGGACAAACAAGATACTTTAAAACTATACTGTCAAGAGATGACGCCAACGGTCAAGTCTGCTGCCAAGAAAATAGAAAAAAAGAACTAATGATTTGTGTTCTCAGTAATGGTTACAAACGACCCGCCAGCTTTTAACAGTAACACTTCCGCGCTATCGAGGTTGAGCTGGGCGAATCTCATTGTTATATCTGTATTATGTTAAGGTATTATCACATTAAAGTACAGTTTAAGGACCTACTACGTGACAAACCGTATTTTTTATGTACAGCATTAAAGGCTGCAGTGTTATGAAAGCGTAGCTGGAGTCAGTTCACAGGCTGGGGTTAGCCGGTTGGCAGCCGTGAGTGCTATACCCCTGCCTTAGACATACGGCACAAGTGTGCACGTATCGTATAGATGTAAAACAATTATATAGCTGTAAGAGTGATGCCTCACCCAATCTGCATTCGGCCTATGCACAAGACAATAGTATCCTTTAGCAACTCATTTATATACAAAATCTTCAAAATACGTACTTCCCTATAACATCATAAATCCCAATGTACGAAACTAACCTGTATTATGCTTCTTTGTGGCAGAATTGGCCTAGTGTGGGCAGACTTGAGTGTGGTGAACGGTGAGAGTGGCCAGACTCCGCCCACCTACTGCCTCGCTCACTGACTGACTGGATCACTCAACCATTACGTTACACTGAAGATGCTTTATAAGACAGTGCCTCTATGTTACGTGGTTAACTGAACCCGACGTTGGCGTCACCTGCCG
Source organism: Panulirus ornatus (assembly GCF_036320965.1). Lineage (NCBI taxonomy): Eukaryota > Metazoa > Arthropoda > Malacostraca > Decapoda > Palinuridae > Panulirus > Panulirus ornatus. The sequence goes on from NC_092266.1 coordinate 28,635,780, forward strand.
CGTTAACCCATGCATCACAGTCAGAACCAACCTCTAAATATAACGAAAGCCTACTAACCTATTTCTTAACCGGGAGGGATTATTATTGTTTTTGGTTGCAACCATTTCAATAGCGATATATTCAACTAACCATCAAATACAGAAATATCTAAACTTACTAACTCTGTTGGTCTCAAAACAATGGCTTACACATGCCCATCAGCTGATGGTGGGGCGCTGGTTCCGGCCTACGGTAGTGACGATGGCAGGATGTCGCTTCCTCCACGACGTTGAAGGCGATGACCGTCGGTCTGGTCAAGTGTTGCCGTGCTAGGTGACGTTCCGTAAGGGATCTTGTCTCCATTATGTTGTATATAGTCAACCTATGTTGTAGGATCATCTGATCAGGGAGTACTCGAATTTCAGGGTCTTTATCTGGGTTTCCACTGTGAGTTAGAACGACGATCATGTTTGTACCGTTTTCCCGTCCATCAATTTAGACGCATATATATACATACTTATCGAATTATAACCAGATGTTATTCTATATCAAACATATTCCATGATGCGTTAGTCAGCCATGTTAGCCTAGCGGTCAGCGTAGGAGGACATGAGGGCGTTGATAACCTGAGGCTGTGCACTTACCAGTGGGAACACCTCCCACGAGTCGGTCACCAGCACACACGCGCTCCTCACCAGCTAAATATCACAGGTGATGCTTCCTGTGCGTCGGTGAACAATACCTTCATTGACATGCACATGCTTGCTTCACTCTCGGATTCTTAAAGCAACAGGATCACGAAGTAACAGGAGCGGGAGAAGGCTGCCAGAGACCTTGTGTTTCCAGCAGGCAAGAACCAAATGCATCGTATTGTGTCAAGTCCGGCACTCAAGTCTGCTCTTATGTCATCTTAACAATAGATGACTGTATGGCTGCATGACAGACAGACTGTTGTCACGACAGCGGTATACTGCGACGATCTGCTGCAAGAAATCATGAGAAAAGTCCTGGAAATGTGAGTATTCTCCCGTATTCAGTAGATAAAGGCAATAATGCTCATAGGTTTAGGCTAGGCAGCGCTCCTGAGGGTGCGTGGCGTACGTCCCCCGGCCAGGAACGGAAGCAAGTCTTCCTCTGGACTACCACCGTGTACAATGTGAACCCCCAGGTACTTATCCCACCTAAAGTGCAGTGATGAGGTGGCAAGCGCTCATCTCCAACTGGGTACAGGGGTACCGTGACCGTCCTCAGGAGTGTGGCCATTCGCTAGTTGTTTCCCTCCGTTTGAGTGTTCCGCTGCCTGTCTACACCATCAATCCCTGGGTCAGGAGCAGGCCGGGTCACCTTAGGTCACCCTACATTGATCTGATAATCATCAACCTTACAGACAACTCTTGTTCGTTACTTAATACCGATGCGTGACTATATTCCCCTTTCGTAGGGTAACTTGCTGTAAGAATGTTGACGCACATCACGAGCGAAAGGGTAAATGAACGTGGAATTCGTCGTGAATGTTGACCCTGTACTGCTCATTACACAAGTGTAGGGTTTCAAAATTACCCATCATCAATAAGCACCAGCTGGGTGTTTTCATACCATAATTATGTAATAACTTTAAGAACAATGGGAAGGGATGTTTACGATGGGGCAATCACGGCGATCTGATGGATTATCATTTTGCACTCAATGGGGTTTATTACTTCATATATATGTATATTCTCAGGGGTTTGTCTGTATACACTTTTCGGGCTTATGGTTTTAAAAACTTACTTGAGGGGTCTGATGTATAAAATGAGTACTGTTCTATACAATCTCTGGTAGCAATTTTATGCGTATTTTACTTTTATGATTATTATTTCTAAGCACATCCACCAACTGATTTGGAAATTCCAGAGCCTATATATATAAACTAGACTTTACTTGTGTCCAGACCAGTTCTATGGGCGGGAGGTGATCTGCAGCGCCCCCTGACCTACAGCTGACCCGCCGAACTTAGCCTGACATGAAAACGATTTCCTTTGTCTTGTTATGGTGAGTGACCACAATGCTCACCGCCGTATATTGTTGTGAGGGCGTGGGCAGGCCAGGGGTGGGGGTGGAAACCCTGTTTAGGGGCGAGGGTGGGTTCTCAAGCCAAGGAAGGCATACTAGGCTATGTTTGAGGGTGGAACCCAAACTGGGCCAGGGAGAAGAGTGGGCTCCCAACCTGGACCTAGGACGAGGTTGAGTTTATAACCTGGGCCAGGGACTAGAATGGGCTTCCACCAGTGCCAAGTACTGGGATGGAATCCCATCCTACTGTAGGTCATGCTAGATGAGGCTTCAAGAGGACCTCAAGGCCAGTATCTAGAAGCTGTCCTCGCGCTAGTAAAGGATTCTGTTTCCGTAACTCACATGGAATAGGAAACCTAACGATATGAAAAAATAATATTTCAGTAAGCCTGATAATACCTTAATGCTCTGGGTTTAATGTGCGTGATTAAGGTCACCAGTTCAAAAAAAAAAATCTAAAAAAAAAATCTAAAAAAAAAAAATCTTACTTTCAGCAAGCATATATACATTTTCAAAAATTACAGACTGTAAGTAGAGTGTCTTGACTGAGAAGACAACCTACATTTAGGCTACTAAGTCATTAATACACCGTTGTTAATGAGGAAAACAAGGTAAGAAATTGTGCGTGGAAGATATGGCTGTTCGACGATCATAGACTGAAATGTTCAAATATATATATATATATATATATATATATATATATATATATATATATGGTAAATTCGTAGGAGCAAACCTACAAACAACAAAAAGAATAGTGATGAGTTAAGGAGAAAGCATGGATATACTGAGCATGGAAATATAAAACGAGTGAAAATTAAAGATTAACCACAATACGTCGCTCATGCAACTCTCTTATACCACATATTCCTCGATAAATCCAACATAATTTGTATACGATATTAATTAGAGATTAATGTAAATAACTAAACTAAAAATATAAAGCTTATCAAATGAGAGAGCCAGGGTTTGCGAGAGGACAAGGTTAGCATACGAGACATGACGTCTCACAGAGAAGGTGAGCGCAGCTGGTGCCAAACGTACGAGTCTAACATCCCCATAACATAACCTTCACCTGTCCTAATCTTTATGTCACACCGTCCACACACAAACTTGGCCTCTTCAGATAATCAAATTTAGATACTTACTACTGTTCCCTTACTGAAACCCTCCTATTACCCACCCCTTGTTCATACTCCGTACCACCCTTGGCTCCTCCACTAACACCATAGACTCTCCCATTATTCACTCCTGGCTCCCACACTATCCCTTCCCCCACCCCCCACCCTGGCTATCACACCTGGTTCTCCCACAACTCACCCGTGGCTGACAGTGCCGTGACATCCTCAAATAGCAACTGAATCATTTCCCGAGGTCACCCCAATCATCATGACGCTCTCTCTAAATATATCTTTGTGTTTCAAACACCCAATATTCACCAACCTGTCATTTAACACATTTAGCAGTCCTTCGAAATATGCGCCTCATTTCCTCTTCACCTCTTTTTTGCCTGTTACCACTTTCCTCTCTGCTCCCCTCACTGATGTCCCCAGTTGTTCTCCTCACACAATTCACCTCCTTCCAAAACGTTTTCATTTTCTCCCAGAAGCTCGCCAATAGTCTCTCACTTGCCCTCTTTGTTCAGCCCTTGCACCTTCCCTTTGGCTTCTAACCGCTTTCTCCTGTACACTTCTCAATAACTCGCACTCCTTCCCTGCGGATGAGGTCCAGACTTTTTTTTCTCTCTTGCAACAGTAACCTAACTTACTCATCCCACCCACTCACTGCCCTGTCTCAAATACCCCTCATCCCACCTTACCCACGCCACATGCTTCACCTGTACAACTCTTCCTTCTTCTCATCCTGGTTACATCCGGACACCCTAGCCTGAGTGAACCTTCGAGGAGGATAAGCACTTCTTGCTTGGCTCCTCTTGTTCCCACTTCCAGAAACTGAAGTCAAAGCAAATTTCCGGCTTCCAGCTTTCGCCACTTTTAGTCACCTCACACATATCCCCAACTACCACCCCTGGCTCCCCCTCCTACTTCCCCTCTACCACCCCCACCTCTCACTATTCACCCATGGCTCCCCTAATAGTAACCCTGGCTCCACCCCACTACCACCCCTGGCACTCCACTACCCCCACCCATGGCTCCCCATTTACCCATACCGGGCCCGCCCATTTCTTGTTAGATAATAAGTTAATAAACATAAAACAATTTTTGAGTTTTATTGTCTCCTTATTTCTAGTTTCATTAAATCAGTATAAAAGTCTTAAAATAATGGTAAAACACATGTAAATAACTATCTAAATAAAACATGCATTACAATTAGCATTTAGTTATAATCAACAGCTTAAAATAACAAGTATAAACAATTATAAGACCAGGTCACTTAGTGAACTTTATCATACATCATTTCACTACACATGTGCCGAGCATGAAAAGTTCCGAGTCTTATATTAAGCGATTGCCATAAATACATAAACCTGAATTTTCCTGACCGTATGATTGGATGTGATCGTTAAGATGTACCTAATACAGCTGTATCTGCTTCCTTGCTCTGAAGCTTCAGCCATCACCCAGACAAACCATACCTGACACAATGCACATAATGGCAGGTGTGACCCACTCACAGCCACCACAGACACACCACACCTGACACAGGACATTTACTAGCAGGTGTGCCCCACTCACACCCATACACACCTGACACAGGACACATACTAGCAGGTGTGTTCCACTCACAAGCACCACACCTGACACAGGACACATACTAACAAGGTGTGCCCCACTCACAACCACCACGCAGACACACCACACCTGACACAGGACATAATAGCAAGTATGCCCCACTCACAACCACCACACAGACACACCACACTTGCGAGAGAGTTCTTAAAATGAAAGCTGGCGTGCAATGATCAGCCATCATCATCAATGACCTAAAACGTCTGTAAATGAGATTCTTGAATTTCTTTGAATATCATTTCATTCAATATGATCGAATTAATTTATTCATCTGTTTTTTTGTAAAGCATTGTTTACTAACGAGTGTATCTATAAGAGATTTGTGCCCACAAAGATAGGCATAAATAAACACAACACCATCAAGATGGTATCAATATCCCAAGACACATGCTATTGACAAAACCCTACATACATTTTTCAGGTATAACATCTTTATAAACAAACGTAAGACACTATTTACTCATCATAGCGGAAAAAAGTGACTCCTGGCCAACAGCTGCTTGCACCTAAGTGTCAAGTACGGAATATAACTCATAACTACTTATGAAAATCAGCGAAGAGGATGATGTAGCGACTCTCGCTGCATTGATTCGTACAAGAGCTATAGGTGGAGGCTGCTGCTACCACCCTCACAACTGCAACACTCATGATGGTTGCTGAGTCGGCGTTATTCTGTTAGAACCGATGAGGCAGTAGCTCCACAACCTTGACTGCTAATTCGTCCGACACGTGCGTCAAACACAACCAACAGGGAGGTCAAGACACACCAACAAGAAAGTCAACATTCAAACCAGCAACAGGGTCAACAGGGCCAACACACAATGGCAAACAGGTCAACATGCACACAAGCAAACAGGTCAACTCATATACCAAATAGCAGCTTTTTTTTTTTTTTTAGCACTATGTTCCTTTGACTCTACCCCAGAGACTTTCACATCATCTAGTTGCTTTCTCCTCATCTGCTTCCACTCCGCTCTTGTCCTTTCCTTGCGCAAGGTCTTCCTAGTACTATTCCGGCTATAAACAAAGTCCGGATGGCATATTAACTTGTGTCCTAAGGGAGTTGTGGCAGCGTTAGTTCCGATCCTTGCCCGGTTATTTGAAAAAAAAAAGATAGTTTTCCCATCTTGGAAGCATGCCTTGGTGTCATTTTAACCAAACGCTATCTCTACCCATATCTTTCCTAGTTTCACTTATCAATTTGAAAACCCCAGAAATCAACTCTGCAATATCATAAACATGTTGGTTCAACCTTATACTCTCTTCTGAACACCCTGCTTAATAAGCATCACAAATCCTACTTCCCAAAAGCTCGAAGCGTTGTGCTGATGCCATTTTCTTTTTTTTTCTGACCAATTATTCCACATCAACAGAGGTCTCATTCGCCCCACTAAAGAATGTTGCTCGCATATCTGGGTTTGGCTCTTCTTCCGTCTTTCTCTCTCTCTCTTAGATATACTGGAATCAAGTGGCTTCCATCATATAAACTTTCCTGTCATCACCTCACATCTATCTAATATCGTCTGCCGTGTTGTTGCTGCCTCTCTCTCTGCTCTGCAGGTATCATTTTGGCTACTGTTCTCGTGAATATTCTGTGGACGTTCCAGCCACTAAGGCCTGGACCCGCGGCACGAGCCTGGCTCCTGCTTCCCGTAGTTTGTGTGAGGATACCAGCCTCACGAGGATTGACCATAATGATACATTTTTTCCCCCTTCAACTTGGTAGCTATGGACTTTCCTTCCTTCTCTCATCTTTCCCTCTACCTATAATAACCTTTCCAGCTTTAAAAGTCTGGTCTACAAACACTAAAGGTGCTCAGATTACTACCTATATTACTTTTCTCAAACTCTTTATCCTTCCTTTGATCCGTAGTGGCCACGACTGGGGCACTGTCTTTGCCCGAGCCATGTCGGGTACTATATAAAAAAAAAAGGAGACTACCACACATAACAGCAGGTAAGTCATCATACCAGTAGAAAGGTCACCACTCATACCAGTGGGAAGGTTAGCACACACACACACACACACACACACACACACACACACACACACACATCACCAGAGAGTTGAACACATACAAGCACGTCAGCACAGTAGCAGGTAGGCCATCACACCAGGTGAACCAAAACAAACAGGTGTATCAGCACATTCTCATGATCATCAACACGCCAACAGGGGCACCATAGCGCACCGGAAAGAGGTCAGCTCAGCAGTAGCTGCGTAAGTAGGTAGGTCAATATACACAAACAGGAAGGGTGACGCACCAGAGGGTGAGTTAATACGTCAGCAGTCAAGTTACCACACAGGGAGGTAGATCATCAGAGCAGCGAGGTCAGCCTCCAGGCAGGAGGGCCACCGCCCTAAATTCATCACCAGTGGCTGTGCCTGTGTAAGATAACAAGAGAAGGAATTACGTCAGTCACACACTCGTCTATACATCTTACATATCTAATGTTTACTTTTCACTTAAATGTTACTCTTCGTGTGAAGACTAACTGAAAACATACATGGAAATCTAATCATTCACGATATATTTTGAGAAAATGCAAGCCTGCAGTTAATTTTATGGTATTATACTAAACGTTTACTACAATACGCATAACTTAGAAATATCGGAAAATACTGAAAGGTTACTTAGAATTATTACAGACGGGAGGGCAAGCAATACCAGAGTGTTCAGTGGAAAAATACTTCATTCTTATATCGAAGAGCTGGAGGGAATACTGCACTAGTATTGACTATGCAAGCTTTCCTCGTGTACTAACGCGTGGGAGGTCAGCAGGCTGTACTACAGAAGCTGGCGTGGTGCGTGGTAGTGTCCATACTGGGGGCATCACATGGCGTGGGTGGGCGTGGCGTGGGCGTACCATATGCTGGGCATCAGCGGCGCCAAGTACTTATCTCACAGGGAGTCTGTGCAATCACAACACTCCCCGCAGGTGGAGTAGTGGTGGGAGCGTTGGGGGACGGGCTCCGGCTCATGATAGCGGTGGTCGCCACGGGTGCTGACCGAGGAGGAGAAGGACTGCCGGTCATCGTTCCAGTGATGCTGGACCCACTCGATGGAGCGCTGGACGTGTCTGGCCACCAGTTCCAGCGTCACGAAAGTGGCTCCAGCCCGCCAGGCGTCCCGCCAAGCGGCTACCTGGGCCCGCGCCACCATTTCCCCAACATCCTGGTTCGACCGACGCATGCTATGCCTCAGCGGCGGTGCCCCGGGCCTCTCGCCTTCACTCTCGCGTCCGGGCCGTTCGCTGACCTCGACCCTGGAAGCAAGTAAGCCTTCTTTCTTCGGCATAAAAATGTGGAGGTGCCAGAGGTACCCTGCAGCCAACGCCCCCTAAGAAATACAGCTACTGGTGACTACTACCCGGTGTGTGAACAACATTTACGTTCAGAATTACAGCACAGGTGAGTCCAGAGAATGGGTGAGATACACTCTACACGGGGCTGAACTGGACGGCACTCACCCGTTCTGTTGGTGACTTGGGTAGCTGTGGCGGTGGCCGGCCCCCGAGCCACTATGCTTGGCGCTCCATATGGCGGCAGAGGTTGACGACGACTGTATGTTGGTGGTGGAGCCGGGCAACGACCCGTTGTTGTTCCTGCCAGAACACAAACTCCTCAGTATATCTGACAGACTAACCTTCAGAAAACAAGTTGAAAATGAAGAAAATCTATGTTCCATAACGAAAGCCTTCATGAACACCACAAATCAGTTCTACAATAGGTCCATAGAAGGGATATTCCAGATCAGAAGACGAAAAAATTCCCAAGTTTAATGTCATTCTTCAGACTGTATATATAAACCTTCAAACATGAAACGTTCATAGCTTTATCAAATGAAATAACTGTAAGTTATCAAGTGTAATGTTGCAATATTATCTAATTATTAGTACAAATGAAAGTGTTTACACTGCCTAGTAATACAACTATAATCAAAGGAGGAATATCTACAGTATGAAAGCTTCTATCTTGGTAACGGGTGAAATCTTAGGGAAGAAGCAAGAAAGCATAAGCGTATTACAGGTGAAGCCTCGTTCCTCCAGTGGTACACACACTACTCACAGTGGGAGGGTGTCGTCGTCGTAGTCCATGCGCAGGTAGAAGCGAGACAGACCCAGGCTCACGCATATGCTGGGCAGGAAGAGCAATAGACACCAGCTGGTCGCCAGCCACAGCGCGTTCTGTCCATCAAACACCTTGTTAGCGTGGGTTATACTTGGCCTTTTCGTAAACAGTGCATTACAAGGCGTGAACACAAGGGAATAACAGACATAAACAGAATGAATATAATGGTAGTGGTGAGTGTGCGATGGAGGAATACACCCGTCATACTGAAAAACCCATGCCCCTAAACTACAAGCATGCCTTGAATTTAGAAGCACACTTCTGACCTAGAAACACGTCCTTGACTTACGAAAATATGCCCTGATCTAAGAGCATAACCCTAACCTGCACTCACTCTCCTGACGTTGGAGTAAGCAGCTAAGAGAACCCTAAGCAAGTAGAACTCCTCTGACGAAGGAGTATTGCCCTTGGCCATGGAGGCCGCTCCATTTCGGGAGCACGCCCAACCTACTAGCACCCTACTGACCTAAGTTCACTCCCCTAACCTAAAGGTAAGCCCCATACTTGGGTGCACATCCCTGATCTGGGAGACCACCCCTGGCCTTAAAGCACACCCTTGACCTTAGAATACTCCCATGACCTTACTGTATGCTTTTTGACCATAAGTCAGCCCTCCCCTCTCCCAGCATAAGATCATCCCCTCCCCTGAACTAGAAGGATGCCTCACATAATCTACAGGCGGAGAAACACTGGGGTGTGCAGCACTGACCACAGGCTCGATGATGCCGTTGCAGGTGATGCCGCGAGCAGAGTCGAACATATTCCAGACAGGCGTGCAGGGCGCCACATGGTGGAGGGCAGAATTACGAACATGGTCAGCGTACTGCCGCGTGTACCCGAGGATCCTCTCCACAAAGCCTCGAGCTTTCTGCGGCAAGAATTTGAAGCGGAAACATGACATATCAAACGAAAAGTGGAAGACGCGGGTGAATAAAAAATTAAGCATATATCCAGACATAATACCACAGGAGGAAAATTATTAATTTCATTACATCCAGTCACCAGGCAGAGTAAAGAAGGGGCATGACCACATCCAGTCATTCAAAATTATTCCTCACTATACCCAGTCACATCAGGCTAAGATCTTGACCAAACCCAGTCACCAGATGAAGAACAGAGAAAGAAAAAATGACCACTTCAGTCATCAGAGAGAATATAGGTGAGGGAGGGGAGGCATCTACACACCAGGGAAACTGAAAACCACTTGACCACTACACTCATTAAATACACTGTGTGAAAGCATCCTTGATCAAACTCTGTCCAACAGAAGACTGAGGACCACATCTGGTCAGAGGGCAGAGTGAAGAGGTACTCTAGACAACAATTTGTTACTACACTAAAAGGAAAGTACACTTGACCACGTCCTGTCGTACGTGAGAGTGAGGAGTGTACCCAGATAGAGAGAGAGAGAGAGAGAGAGAGAGAGAGAGAGAGAGAGAGAGAGAGAGAGAGAGAGAGAGAGACACCATACTGTCAACAGGTAGTGGGGGAAGAGCTTTGCCTGGCCATCACATGCTGGGTGATGTGTGGGGTGGACGTGAGGGATACTGACCGAGGCGGCGAGGGAGGAGCCGTGGTTGTGAATGAAGTACTGGATAGTACGGAGGTGACCGATGCTCTGGTTGATCTGACGCTGCAGGGGCATTGCCTCCATGTCCAGTGTGGCCACCTGGTACGTTACGTCCTCCTGTCAACACACAGTCATTTTCCATGTGACTACATGCAAGAGGCAGTAATCATCTCCAGAAATACCTGTAAGGTTCTTTAAATCATGTCTAAAACAAAATCATTCATGGTATATGTTCATGAGCTTTTCCTGTAAAGAAACTTAATCACTCACTACTTTGAACTGAAAATTCTGTAATTCGGTCATATTAATCATATCAAAATTCTGCAGCACCCAACACATCTCTCGTAGCAATCTGTTATCTTTATGGACTCCTGTTTTAACATTTAACCAAAAATTATATCAAAGGGAAAATATATTTTCCCGATTCCTTCCTACAGACTTAAACTTCTTTTTCAAGGAGTTGAAACTTCATCATTTTCTTTAGGGAACGAATGAGGGAAAAACATCATGCTAAACTTTACTCAAAAGTACTTATACTTACCGTAGACAACGAAACACTACAACCCAAGCTACACTTCTACATCAGACTAGGATGGTAAGGGTGATGAGCATCACTGAGTTACGTCCAGTTAGGACCCGGCAAGCAAGCAGCCTCGGCACTACCTTGCGCTTCTCCAGCGGGTAGAGAATGTTGGTGATGAGGGTCCTGGTGCGTGCTACCATCTTGAAGAGCTCGGCCGCGGACGACACGGACCGCAGCTGACCCGCGACGTTTTGCATTTGTTCCACCAGCGCTGGCAGGTTCTTCTGCACCAGCGGCTTCTCCATCTGTCAACGTGGGGCGTACTTAGTAATGCCTTACCATTAGGAGTTTTAAGACTTAGGATTTACTCGGGGTGCTGTCCCGTGTTATGATCAATGGCACGTAATTTAATACAGCCACACACATCTATTACCAGTGGGGCCACACGTTTATCTAACTCATGCATGCTGGGAAACGCCGCTTCTCACATATTGACCCACAAATTCACCTGATGCCTGCTAGGCCACACACGCACTATGTGACTCATCTCTCATGTTTAAGCCATACACTCATGAGATATTTCCAATAATCCATTATGTTGTACTTCACTTCTAAAACTAATTTTTTTTCGGGCAATAAAACATTATGTAATTTTTTATATTTTTCAGATTAAAAGATTTTTCTGAAAACGTCAGTGTTGGGATTATTTTTCATGCTCATTAAGAATCTGGGGATGATATGTTGTTTGGGGGCAATTAAATATTGCAATTAAGCAATTAAATGATTATATGTTTGAACGACTTTTTTATTACTTGTTTCGTATTCACTGGGTATCTATCGGTCAGTGGGGGGAAGCATTACGGGATATTTCCCAGAAATCATTTCCAGTACAGAAACCTCCGAACTGTGGCAAACGCCCACTTCGCAAAGTCGATGGGCCACATCTCTTACGTGTTGTTCAGCCACTTCCCCTCTGTATAGCCGCACACCCACCTCCCTCCTGTTGGGCTAGACACTCGCATCTTTCACTTGTTGAGCAACAAATTTGTCTGTTTAAAATTTGGGCCACACACACACACACACCTGTTGGACCCACACTCTCATTTTTATCCTGTCGACCCACACATTTACCTTCTACATGCCACACACTCACTCACCTCAGTCCTGTAAGGTCCGAGATCGATCTTGATGGAGCGAAGGAAGTCGTCAAGATGAACCTCTGCCTCTTGGGAGAGGAACTCGACTTGGGAGAGGTTGACGCGAAGTCGTCCCAGCGTATCCCGAAGGTCTAGCGTAGTTCGGTGGTCCACCTCTCTCTCCACATCGAAGTAATGGCGTAGCTGGAACACCACATACGCTGTCTCGCCCTCTTTACATTGGCTAAAGATCAGGGTGAGGACACGTGACAGTACTGCAAGATCCTTTGAAGTTGATATTCATATGAAACATTGTGTCTCATGTCATCTACACTCTCCGTGATACTGAATTAATTATCCACGACAAGAAAAAAATATGATAGGAGATTTGGCACAACACACTTCTCAAATGTGAATGCATTACCTGCCCACTCACGACACATCAGTATGGCCTTCATTGATACCTTCATCACAAGCTAATTTCTTAACAACACAATAATATGGATCACATCATTAACAGACGTAAACTACTGTAGAAAATTTCAAGATACCTAATCTACACTTAAGAATTATATGTAAACTTTGAAGTCACCTTCTGTCGTAGTAAAGAAGTATACAGTATCACTCACAGTAAGTATAGTACCTTCCTAAGTACAGCTCACCTCCAGTAAGTAGTTCATCCTCCACTTAGTAAAGTTCACCTTCCAGTAACTACAGTTCACCAGCCAATAAACATAGTCCCTTCCTCCCTCGGTAAACATATGCACTTGTCAAATTTCCTCTATAAGCTACACGTTGTAATGGCACCATCGCATCACATACGTTATCACACCCCGGGCAGTCGCCTTCCTCCCCCTCCTACTGATAGGAGGCCACTTATGCATCCAGGGTCTTCCAAACGCACAATCAGTCATACATGCCAGAGATGAGGCTCACCTGAGGACATGACCGATGCTCAGGTGAACATCCTGACCCGGGTGGAGGATGTTGGTCAGCATCGGCCCCTCCTTGAAGACCACGCCAGAGTGGTCCAGGAGGCGGGTCAGCGTGGGGAAAGTAGGTTCCTCGTAGAGTGGGTGGCAGATGAAGGCGTGGGCGTGGGCACCCACCACGAACACCGCCACCACCAGTGTCCACAGCATCCCGGACACCACGAACATGAAGAACACAGACCTACAAAGCAAGAACACATGGTAGGTAAAGTGTGGAAAAGGAATATGTATATGAATGTAAATGCAACTCCTCTTGGGTAAAAATATAAAACATAAAAACATATATGAACGAATGTGCAACTCCCATGGGGTATTAGTATAAATCATGAAAATAAACATTAAACAAGCTTGGTACAAAGGTATGTAAATCTGTATACCTGTATAATACAGTTTAGATTGGCACCCGTAAACTGGGAAATGAGATGCTTTCCCTAAGAGAGAAAACTTAATATAAATAACTACTCATGTTTTTCATGTTTATGCGGCTTTCCTCGTCTATTCCTGGCGCTACCTCATTAACGCAGGAAAAGGCGATCAAGTATGGAAACAAAAAACTCTACACAACACTACAGGTAAAACATTAATATCACGTAAGTTAAAGTTTCTGAATAAAGCTGATACGATGAATGTAGGTGAAGACTCTGGCGGATGACTCACGAGATGAGTGTCTGTCCGGCTGAGTTGGACATGCAGGACCTCTCGGTGGGCGCCTGGTCTTCCGAGTGGGCGCAGCAGCCGCAGCACACGCCCATGGTCATCAACACCCACACGAACCCCAGGCTCAGGGAAATACCTACAGCAGGGAAGGACACCTCATTTACCATCTGTCCCCTGGGCTTACTTAATTTTCCCTACACCAAAAGGAACACTTATTGACCATTCTCAATTTGCAACCCACTTTATAATTTCAGTGACCCCCCCATACATAGGTCATCACCTTTATAAGATACAGTATATGTCCGTCATCAGCAAGTAGCACATATAGGGCCATGGTGACAATACAGAACGAGTGCTTTGTCGGGGGTTACGTACCTAGTCCTGTATACCACCTGTAGTGTTCGTGGGCCAGAAGGCTGGAGGCAGTCTGGTCCACGTGCCAGGTCAGGTCCCTAGTGCGGACTTCCAGGTCGAAGGCCATGTCGTCCAGGCCGCGCACTTTGGAGTACAGTGTGCCCCGGAAGCCTCGCACCTCGTGCTTCACCTCTGCCAACAACAACACTAAGTCTCAAAAAGGATCAATTCTTTTTAAGCAGTTTTCTCCCCCAGAACAACAATTCCATGACAATTATGTGCTTGATAATGGATGACATGCGTTAAAAGCAATCCTGAACTAACGCCTCGTTACCACAGGCGTGCCAACCCCACCACCACCAGATCGTGGCATCGGCACCTGTCTATCACTGCACCAGCTTGGCATGACTTAGGATATGACGGGGCATTAGTTCAACACAAGTCACCTGACTGTAAACATACACATTTCTACAATCAGTTCTTCTAAATCATTCCTTTATTCCATTACTATTATTTTAAGAGCAACAATGGTAAAATGACTTGGTGATTATTTCCTAATAGTACGGTAGAGATCACTTGTAGCACTCATGGTGAACATCAGTGACATGAAGACGTGGCCAGTGTGTGTGTGTGTGTGTGTGTGTGTGTGTGAGGGGAGGAGGGAGGATGCCTTTTACAGATGCCTAGGGCGGCGTGTGACCAGTGTGGGGGCAGGTAGTGAGGGGTAGCCATCACATGACTAAAGTGGTGGGTCACCAGAAATCTTACCGTCCCTGGTCTGGCGCGTCATGACCTCCACGTAGCTCGGGATATTTTCGTATTCGAGCCTGGCGCGTCTGGCCGTCTCCGTCAGGTTGTCATGCTCCACGGTTGACAGCAGTTGCAGCTGCTTCGTGAAGGAGAACTGCAGACCAAACCAACAAGTGATGTGGGGGCTATTCTTTTTGTGAGATCGCGAACTTCAACTGACTCTGATGTATAAGGTATACTATGAAACATAGAGAAACAGTTGATGAAAATGCTCACAAATACTCACATTAAAGTATTATCGTAAGTTTGGGTAGTATCTAAGTTAAGATGAAGAAGTTTCATATCACCAGACCAGAACACGTCTAAGCGCGTCCATACAAAAAAAAAATTAAGTAAAATCATAAGACAAAGACAATTTGCACGCGTTCTCAACTCACACTGTCGAAGCGAACACCAAGCTGGAGTCCCCGATGGTCTAGCGAGCTGCACAGGTCGGCGTCCTCAGGAGAACAGCGGGATACGAAACGTTGAAGGTCTGTGGCCAGCTCGGACAAGCGGCTCCCCAGCTGAAATAGTACCAGGGAACAAGTATTAGTCATCTAGTCATCACACTACTTGCGTTAAAATTATATCGTGAACCCATTACCGGACCCTCCCTGCAAGTGTTACACGACAAGCATGAAGTAATCGTCACTCAGTGAAGATGCATCATCAACAGACGGAAAGTACAATCCTGTCAATGACCTTCTCCCTCCAAGGGAGTCCACCATTTCCTTGCTCCTGAAGGGAGCGCAGGCTCGAAGCTATAAGAGCTCCATAAAAGGGGTTGAGTGCATATCAGAGGTATGATAATGTCATTACTTCGCATTACTGACATAATATTCTTTATAATCCTGTAGAAGATGACATGTTTGGGCGAGGTGATGTGTTTACAGGGTTAAAATCTACTGTGGCAGGTGGGTGTGTGCAGGGAGGAGACTTCCAGCTGCTCCACCTCACGCATAGATTTGGACTTCCTAACACCACGAACTACCTCGCTGGATCAAAAGTGCCTACAGCAGCACATGACTTGGTTCAGTATATGCATGGCTTGGATTTTATCAAGAAGGATTTGAAAAAAATATAATGGGTCAAAAATATATAAGTGATTCAACAATATATGTCATGATAGACTTAGCAGACCACCAAGTTCGAACTCACCTCCTCGGCCCGCGCTGCCGCCTGTGTCCTGGAGTCCTCCAGCGATCGCATGCGGCCCGCTATGTTCCGTAGACCTGCCTCAACGAGAATGTAAATCTATTAAACTGTATCATGCATGAATATCCAAATACCAGTGTATACAAACATGGTCGTATACATACACATATGCCTCCACCAAAATCATCGGGATCTAGGTAAGTTAGGGACTTTGTGGCTTTGAAAATACTAGGCTAGCCAACGTGTCTGTCACCAGTGCACAAGACCGAGAGGTTAGGAGGAGGTAAACTGACTATGCTACCAGTGTGTCACTAGAGCGCCACTCTAGAAGAGGTATAGAGAATGTAAACTATAACTGGTAAATGTCCACACTGCTCTCTAGTATAAGGACGGCCTACAACGACTAACCAAATAACACTACCGTATCTCAGCACTGGCTTTAAAAGTTAATATCGAGATTATTAGTCAAGCTTCCAGTTCAAGCGATCTTAACCATGAGCTTAACCCCGGCCTGGGTAAGTATGGGGATAAATAAGGTGTTGCGGGAGCAGTGTGGGGCGTCGTCATGATCTGTCCTGCCACCTACCGCTGCTTATGTGCACCAACGAATCCAGCGCTACCTCGATCTGTGCCTCCGCCGCAAGCTCCCGCTGCAGGGGCCGACCCAACAAGTACTCGATATCTGTAATATAATATTTTTCAGACCTGGAAAGATTATATGATCACAAGCGTTACTGAATGAGTAATACTTGAGGTGATTCTTATATTAAACATATTAACTATAACACTAGAACTATCTTTTTCCGTTATTACCTCATCAATATTTACTTATATTCCCCTACCATAGGAGCATCAATATTTGTTGATGTTAAGGGTGTTGACCACTCGGGTCAAAGTCAGTGTCGGTGATAATGACCATGTACCAGTAAGATGTATCATTACATCAATGCCATTGGTACTGACCACCTGCACTGGTATATCAGTGGCTGGAACCACTTATATCAGAAGCAAGTTATCATTGTGAGCAGGTACCTACCGTCCAGGTCGTTGTAGATGGCCTCGACGGTCTGCTCCAGGGAGTTGGTCAGGAGGTGTCGGAGCTGCATCTTAGTGTTGGCCAGGAAGGTATCCAGGTCACGTACATTATTCTGGATGCTGTGGCGGGCCTCCCCAACGGCGCCCGCCAGCCTCTCGTTGCATACCACCACCACAGTCACCCCTAGGCTGCACCACACATAACATTGCTTATTTACGACCCTGAGTTACTCTAACACAACCTCGTTGCCTCACATTTCTTAACTAACATCATTTCTTCACTAACTTATATTTGAAAGTATCAATAATACACGCTATTTCAATATCCTCAAAACCTTTTATTCCTTTTTTCTTCCCATTTCTAGTCATATTTCCTAACAAGCAGAATTATCTATTTCCTATCCTTAGCTACCAAGAAGAAAACGATATGACATAGGTACACCACCCAGCATAGAAAAGCAAACATTATATACTAGATATTAGAAATCATTCAGAGTTACACAAAATGTAGCTATGACCTCCATACCTTCTAAGTAAAATGTGCAACACCTGCAAGATTAAAGACAGACAGACAGAGTAGGACGTCTAGGACTCACAGGACGGCGAAGGAGGCGGCAGCGAGGGAGACAGTCAGCGTCCTCCTCTGGCACTGGAAGCAGGAGTCGTGGTGATGCTGTGTCTTACTGCTGCCACAGCGGCCACACAGACGGCAGCAACACACCACTAGCCCCAGCAGTGGCACGCCCACCGCCAGCGTTATCCCCACGCACATACTCACTATGAACCCAGGCTCCGCCCGCAGGGACTGTCAAAAAACACACCACAACACTAGAACAGCCATTGTGACATTTGTAATGGAACACATGGAAAACAAAACTACGCCATAATGAGCGTCAAGACAGATGTGTGGTTGCGTGATGTGGTTAAGGTAACCAAAGGCTGTACACTAACCTCCCGGATCAGTTCTCCGCTGGTGATGCGCCTCTCCAACGCTGCCCGCACCAGCTCTGCCGGACAAGAGAAACACACGTTAGTTTCACATTAACATATGAACCTCTGAGGCATGATGCTGCAGCCCTTAAGTACGAAGGTTCGGCCCTTAAGCGCAACAAGATTGTATCCCTTTTCATCCACTGACAATGATACAACCTCGCCGAGGGTGAGTTCTCCCACTCGTAATGTAACCGTGTGCAGGCGGATTCCCGTAACAGACGACTTATCGGCCTACGACTCTAAACAGCTGGAGCAGAGTTAGAAAAGTCATGGACATCCGTATTGTTGCAGTTAGCGTTTCTGACCGTGACGCACAGGATTTGAGTCCTGGTCGTGGCAGTCCGCCGACAACAACATCCAGCTGAAAATGAAGAATGGACGAAAATCCATGGGTTGCCCAGGCAAGGAAGGAATCTATCAGGAAATAACCATAGGGAATACTATTGTCTACACCATCTTACTACACTATACTGGCCTACGCTACACTGTAGTATACTACACTGCTTCCTGGTGATAGTGTCAGTCAAGAGAGTCGTCTTTAAAAGTTTTGAGCTAAAAAAAAAATACGAACAGCATTAGTAAATGCAGACGTATGCCAATTTCAAACATGGCCTCTAACCTGAATTGGCAGGTTTAAACAAAAGCTGGCGAGCTTAACACGAGCTGCAGTCATCTAACAAAAGCTGGTTAGCCTAACAAGGGTCGTGGTGCTCAAACAGGAGGTAATCACCTAAATGTCACCTGGTCCAACGAAAGTTGAGATTTCTTAACAAGCGATGGCTCTCCATAAAAAGCTTCGGGGTGCTCGAAAAAGACTCGCTGTACCTAAGCGAGAATTCGCGCTCTCTATTCAATCAATAAAAGAGTCGAGGGTGCTGTAATAAGAGTCTGCGTGTCTTACAAAGAAGTACAGTTCGTACGAGGAAGAAGAAACAATAACAACAACAACAACTGTATGTCCAGCAACAGTAAACCTGGGGTTTACACCGGCCCTTTCTTTCCCCTCTACCAATGGGAACTGGATATCCCACCCTGGCCAGCCCGCACAGTTGCACATGTCGGGGTGCCTCACTAAGTGTTGGGGTGCTTTAATAAGAGTTGGGGTGCTTCAGCAATTGCTGGTAGTGGTTTAACAAGTTGCGGTGCTTCAGCAATTGTTGGTGGTAGTTTAACAAGCTGGCGCGCTTCAGCAGTTGTCCATGGTAGTGTAACAAATTGGCGTACTTCAGCAAGTACTGAGAGGTGCTTCTACAAGAGTTGAGGTTCCTCGGAAAGTGTAGGAGGTATTTTAAACAGAGTTTGATTTACTTTCGAAAGTGTTGGGGGTGCCTCAGGAAGCGTTGTAGTGCTTCAGAAATCATTCTGTTTCTGAAAGAGATGGAGAGTCGCAGAGTAATTTCATTCGAATGGAGAAGAGATCTTAGTTGTTATCAAGTACTCGAGAGTAATGATCAAGAAGGATGCTGGTGAGAATGCAAGGAGGAAGATTTGGATGTCCACTGAGAATTCTGGCGAAAGGAGAAAACAATTAAGTTTAGAACATGTAAAGAGCCTGCCTAATGACATGTTTGCCCCAGCTCTTAATTCATGAATTAGATACCGTAATTAAGAGGTTTAGTATGTGAGGAGAGAAGATAGATAAATTTACGGAAGATGTTTCTATGTATGAGATGAAGGGGACAAGGGAGAGGCCCTGAGTATGAGTTGGGAAGGTGTGGGTGAGTCATGGTTACCAGGGTGTAACCATGAAGCACCTACAGGAGGAGGGCGGGGGAAGAGAGCAACACCCAGGTAGTCTGAGCACGCAGCCCTCCTCTCCCGGTAAGGCACACCTGCGTCACGTGAGGAAGGCGGCGGCCGCTTAGGCGAGTGGGAGCAAGGCAGACGTAGTGGGGCTTCACCCCCGCACCCACACAGCACCGCTTGCCCCCACCATACCTGTGGACACCTGATCCGGAAGTCTGTTACTGGCGTCCGGCCGCCTTATTCTAATTCGGTTGTCGTCAGAGGCCAGGCTGTGTCGCCAACGGTGGACGGCTGTGCTTTGGTGTAAGATTTAACAACTGCAGTCTGAGAGGTTGTGTGTGTGTGTGTGTGTGTGTGTGTGTGTGTGTGTGTGTGTGTGTGTGACTGCCTGATTCAGTGTGATGAAATATAGAACTGATCCTATCCAGGTGGCAAGGTACTGTGAGGGAGTGTTCCAGTAGAATGCTGCTCCTCCTAGTCGTCCACACACCTCGGGAAAGTCTCAGCCTGGAACACCAGCTGTGTGCTGGGAAACAGACAACAGAAGGTTTGTTTTAGTGACTCTCATGTCTCGCTACCAGGAGCTGACTGTTGGTTATGAATCGCTACTCTGAACGTTGTGCTACAAAGACTGAAAGACTACAGGCATGTACCGTGCCTTAATACGTACACACACACACACACACACACACACACACACACACAACTCTCTTCGCCATGTAAAACATATAACCTACGTTACGGTACGTATGCATGTTCTAGTAGTTCTGTTTCATAGAGGTGATACAACGATTTCGATCGTTGGCCAGGTTCCAAACTACAGCAGAAGAATCTAGGGGGGAAAACAATGAAAACAAAATGCTGGGTGTTCCGTATCATATACATTATATCACAGAAGCCCCACATCTTTTTAATAAACCTCAGGAATTGCGTGTAATAAGTACATAATACAGTAGTTTGACTTTGCGTGAAAAAAAACATTAATACAGATACCATACGACAGCAGAAAGTCGTTCATTCTACCATTCAACCAAATGGAATGAATATATGCTACAGTACACTGAGTAACATCTCTATATTCTAACGATGAACGCCACAAAATTCATGTACCATCTGTGCATTGCACAGACCTTAGAAAATCCTTTTAAAGTATTAATAAACAGCACGGCAGCTCCACCATAAACCTCGGACTGTAAAAAAGGGGTGAGGTGTAATCAAGAGTGAATGGAGGGTTGAGCAGGGTCCACACGTCCACCACAGTACAAAGGGCCACTTTACTACCCAACTCCACCCTCTATTTCTTCCCCCCAAACTCTTGATCACGATGGTACGATCCTTGAGTATGATGATACTAACCTTGAGTACGATGGTACGCCCCTTGACACGATGTTACGACTCAAGCACGGTACTACGGCCCTTGAGCAAGATGGCACGATCCTTCAGTGCAATGGCGTAACTAATGGCCTAGCTATAATCAAGGCAAAAGGAAGCCAGCCAAACCAAAGGAACATACTATCGTGCTCAAGGGTCGTATCGTCGTGTTCAAGGGTTATACCGTAGCGCTGAAGGTGTTAAATACGACCATCAACAGGTGGTAACATTCTTAAACTTTCAGTTCCAGTGATGTTTGGTCTATAGATTGAAATGAAACATCATAAAGTCATGGAACACTGTGACTCATAATATGTTCATAAATTATTGTTTCGTGAATATGAATGACATCATGGACTAAAAAAATATATAAACGACTACTTAATAACGGATGTGAAAAGTAATCAACATGGGAAGCAATGTGTTTCTAAACAAATGTGATGAAACACAAGACAAACTATGCACCAAATACATCCTTAATACTCTGTATGAACAGTGTATTTCCGTAACTCTTAATACATCAACTTCTCCCTCTTTCCCTATCAACAGAGGTGTCCCTCTGGGTTCTGTCCTTCGCTCATCTTCCCTTTTCGTCAACGATTTCTTTCTCTAGGTTACAACTCATCATTTTCCTCCTCCTCTTTCAAATCCGCTCCATCATCTCTTGCTCCTTCTGTGTCGTCACGTCACACATGCCTCTCTAAACTTAGATCTGGACAGGATTTCTCAGTGGAGCAGGCGCAACCTTATCAAGTTTAATGCCTTTAAAACCCATTTCCTATCTATTTGTTTAAAAAAAAAAACCCTCATGACATTCCAGTTTCCATTGATGGCCCTGGAACACAAAAACTTGATACAATAAACATATTTGGCATCTCCGAAAAAAATCCAATCTATCTTGGGAACCCCACTTTACAAAAACAACCAATTTCACCTCCTGAAAACACCGCGTCTCGCCAACAGCCAATTCTGCCCCTAGAAATCTGGGCGTCCTGTTTACATGCCGATCTTTCTTTTCTGTACGGAGGCACTGGGTATACAAAGGAACTGATCCTTCCTTGTGAGGAGTAATGCTCTCACGTCAGGGGAATTTCTACCTCTAAAAACTTATCAACTCTTCCAAGTCTGACATCAAAACCTTGGCTCTGTTGGCCTACGCCTGAGTGCTGGTTCTCTTCTTTGGTTACTGCTTTAAAGAAAATGGCTGCGTCCCCGCCATTAGTTAGACCCCGGCAGTACTGGGCAAACCACTGCGTCGCATGATAAACGTATAACCAAAAGCTGCCTAGGGGAGAGTGAGCCTTTGCGATCCTTCTTTCGCTACAACGCTAACAACTGGAACTCTAAATCTTGCCATATCATCCATAAACAGTTACAACGTACCTATATTTACGAATAAAGTTTCCCCACTTCCTCCATAACTCATGTCTTTTCTCTTCTCGCTACTTTTCCATCTTTTTTGTCATTTTGACATTTCATTTCAGACCTGACCTAGACTTTCGTCTGGGGCCAGAGGGAATAGAAACAATCCGTGGTGTGGAGGCGGAGGTCACATATGTGAGCGATTTCAACCAGTTCCACGAACACGGCTAACAACCGAGTCATCGACTGATCGTGAAGACCCAACTGGTGGGTCGATATCCATAAGCGCAGGGAAAAAAAAAAAAAAAAAACTTCACGTGTTCTGTAAGTACACTGGAGTACATTGCTAAACCTCAGTAAATAACGGCTAACTCAAAGCTCGAAATGAGGAGACAGTAAGATCATCATGGTAGCTGCAAAACTTGTTTTCAATCACACACTACGTAATCACTATGAACAAAACAACGACCATAATACTGCAGTGAGCACCATACCATGATAATGACTGTCGGCGTTTGGTGTAACCCGAAAGAAAGTTTTCTTCAGCCCAACAACAGGGGGAATTATATCCCGTCTAGAACTGTGTATTGCTCAAGATAACACGACCTCTAGTGTGTGTGTGTGACACCATGAACTCTCTCACTTGTAGCCATAAGAGAACAGGTCTTATATGGATAAATGAACTTTGACAAGTACCGATCCATTGCATATGACCTAATATGGAGGACTGAAAACTGATCTGGAGGAGAGAGAGAGAGAGAGAGAGAGAGAGAGAGAGAGAGAGAGAGAGAGAGAGAGAGAGAGAGAGAGAGAGAGAGGCAGAATTGGGAACCTAACCTACCTTGGAAATACGTTGGAGGACCAATCTTTTGAGTAATCCTGTTGAAAAAATGTACTGAACAATAATTTACATATCATGGTTCAGTACGGACACATGAACTGATTTAGAACGATACATTACACATGGCCTAAAATGGCAATGATACTAGCTGATTTCTAACAATATCCCGCATATCACAGCCAAATATGGAAGCAGGAACTCTAAGAAAAACACAGTACATAACACGGCCCAGTGTGGCGACGTGAGAAGATACACATGATGGCAAAATTTGGAAATGTAAACTCCGGCATGTAAGAGCCGATGATAAAAGACGGACTATTATAAATCTCACAAAATTCTGGTGGATCAGTACGTAAAGTACAGCAAAGTGGCACGATAACGAGGTTGAGAAGCCGTATCGCATGACATGTGAGCTGCAGCGTGCCGGCTGTGGTGGCCTACAGGTAAACTGTATTAAGAGCTGCGCCACGTAATAGGATCGCCAGACGAATGGTTCATCTGGCTCGTGCATTAAGGGTCTTAAAGTTGTCTCCAAGACACTCGGGAGATTCGTGGATGACTCACCGTCGCCTTCTTCCGGGGGTTCTTCACTCGCTCTCTCGAGTACGATGGTTACAACCCTGGCTTCAGGGTCTGACCTAAGCCTACGGCATCGTACCCGAGGATCGCACTGTCATCATTGCAGTCCCCATAATCAACCCTCCTCTAATTTTGTATGTCCCCTGTCGTAGTGTGGGCTGCACAGCTGGGAGCAAGTTTTTCCTTGATAACAATAAAGAACCTCCTAAGTGTCAGGTGTGGTGTCCGAATAACCCGTCGATGTTCACAAGGGCCTTCACTCTGCCTTCCTCTCGTGTAAACACACGCCGTACTAACTTGCATGAGGTTACAGTTTTCAGCTGGAAGTCGCCTCCCTTGCCTCGCTGGTGTCATCCGCATACAAAGAGAGGAAAGAGGCTGTACCTTCTTTGTCTGCCACTAATGAGGACAAGGAAGAGTAGAGAGCCCAGTACATACCCCTGAGGAACACCGCTAACAAGACTAGGAACAGAAATGGCTGCAGCTAGAGGGCGACCTGACGTCACCTCACGGACTCTTTGCTTCCTCAGCTTTATCAAATACACACCTTGACGAAATGCTTCGCAAAATCGAGGTCTAAGACACCTACATACTGATTTTTCACGAGCCCTTTGATAACATGATGGCGGTTGGCCAGTAATTGCATAAAAGCAGACCCTCCTTATCGGAACACAAGTTGATCCTGAATGGCCATTCAACTCAGGCTGTTTCTTTTGTTTTTCTCGACATTCTCGTTTCCATTTAGATATGATGTAAGGGTCAAGGGGAAGTAACTGCCGGTTACACTTCTGCTGCCTCCCATGTGATCTGGCAGGACAATAACCCGCTCGAGGACGTCTGGAGTAGGAGAGGTAGCTAGGAGGATGATGATTCACAAGGCCTTGCTTAATACCCGGACACTCTTTTTAAGGAAGGTGGCCGGGAATGTGTGTATCCAGGTACTGAAGTGGGTTTACGTGAACTAAGGCTTCTTCTACAGCCTCCTCAGTGATGATCACTTCACTAATAGTGTTGTCTTTCTGATTCCAACTATAGTGAGCCAAGGCTTCGAACATCATCTACGTCCAAGGAACACTACATATCCCAGCATACCGCTTACATATTCTCGCACAAGAACACTCGTTTGCCATACACTCTTCCATTTGGGTGATGAACTGGTCCTTTGGTAAAGACCCTCTCTCTTCCTCTGTCTGATGAGACGTGTCCCGACGTATACTGAAAATATTAACCCCAAATCCACTGGGCCGGTGTGAGCCCATCAGTATGTTTGTGCAGGTCGTGGTGAAGTTCTTCCACACCTAAAACCATCTCTCTATTCTTGCGTCGCACACCGTAACTTATGCCTCAAGAATCTTACTGCCGTGTTCTAGAACCGTTCTGTAGAGATCAGCGAGTCCATATTCAAACCAGGTCACCTTTCGTAAAGGGATAGAGGCATACCTCGGCAGTCTCAGATTATATACACTATCATAGCATCATGAAGCCAAGTGAATCCATATAGTCTTCCGCCTCCTCGCCCGTCTGTACGGGCGGGAAACGTGATGAAGGCCAGGGAACTGCATGACATAATAAACCGAGGGATGGACGCTCTACCACAGTGAACTCCCTACACATATGGACAAAAAGGTGTGTGTGTGTGTGTGTGTGTGTGTATGTAACCATCTACGAATAATAAATTTGTACTGTGCGGGACAGGGCGGTTTTCGAGACATTTCAACGCTCTCCGAAACCTAGTCCCCATCTCGCTATTTTTAAGGTTATGGCGTCCTCCACTGTGAAAACACGTGAACAGCACTTTCCACCCAAGGACTCAAAAATATCTTCTAATTCGTACTTTTCACGCCATAACCTACGAATAGTGTGACGACCACATATGGTTATTTTTCAGTACTGGCGCTTAGTGCCATGCATACTTACCTAGAGGAAAGTGGCTGGGCTGGAGGGCCGACACGAAGGCCCCAGCCCATGCTAAGACCGTGGGCTGGGCGTGGGTGGTGTCCGTGCTGTAGGGCTCACCGTCGGGCACGGCGTCGAAGACCAGGTCCCTGGGCTGAGGGTCACTGGCCAGGGAGCTTGTGCTGCCTCCCCGACTCTTCTCCTTCACATCCTCCTGATTGTCTTCATACAGCAGACGGCTGGCTATCGTTACGATCGGCAGCGGCAGGGAGGTGGCCGGTGGGCCAGGTGTGCCTCTGCTGGCCGGGCCGGGAGGAACATGATCCTCAGCGTCGGGGTGCCTAGCCTTACCCTGGGTGGGCAGGGGACCTGTACCCCAGGAAAAAGTTCTGTTTTCCGAAGTTATTTTCTTATCCATAGACAAGATGGCCACTTTACCACCCTCTTCGACAGGTATTCCCGACACAGCTTCACTTCGCTTTATGTCCTTTAGTCCAACGGTGACCTGGGGGCGTGGCGACGTGTGTGCACCTGGCGTTCCCTGCTCCTCACATGGCGGGTCACGACACAGGGCTGTTTTGGCTCCAGAACCAACAGAGGCAGCCCCGATGGCACAGATGGACACCGCTGCCACCATCACTACCAGATACACCCGTCGGAGGCACATCCTGGACCCCGTCACTACACAGGAGCCAGACAGTAGGCGGCTCCGTGCGTGTCAGACCAGTGACAAACTCGTACTGCTTCCTGTGTGGCGACGGAGCGGCGAGTCAGGTGACGGGTAGGGGTGGCCGGCACCACCACCACCCTGCAAGACAAGCCGCACACACACATACACACAGCATTAGAGCATGAGACTCGTACATAAAAAAATAATAATTCCGGCTTATTTCTCAATTCCTCCCATTGGTATAATTTCATATGATGCAATCCATCAGAACCAACATTTTATGCGCATCAAAATCTTTCCTACAATGTTTACATTAGCAAAGCGTCCAATTAAAATACTAATAGTAATCAAAAAGACTTCCAATCAGATGAGCATTTTTCTCAGTCATACCCGTCCTCACAAAGGACGCTGGTTTTACATTTGGTATGATGTCCCTTGCTTCTTGCCAAGACCCTAAATTCCACACCCTATCAGTAACCCAAACCTTCCAACCTCCGTCATTCACAATCATGCAATATTACTTCTATTCCCTATTCGATCGCAGTAATCTTTATCACTGCTCCACTGGCATGCAATTTATCAATCCTAACTTACTTGTCAGCACACAATCCATGCCAAAAGTACGCTACCATACCCTTGTCAAGATTCTTCCCTCATCCTGTATTCTAAAAAACAATCGCATATCATTGTTTCCAAAAACCTATGGAGCTCTTTCACACAGGCAAGACAAACATTTTTCTGTATATTTTCTCAATCAGCCGTTAATTCCAACTGTAAAATCAAAAGTATATATACTCACAGTCATTAGTTTCAATGCCAGATGTCATGTTAGGCCAACACCGATCAAAAAAATTTTAGCCACATGGCTGATGTTTCAGTAGTTTTCCTAAACAAGTCATTCTTTACTGTAAGTCGGGCAACAAGTAATCACAACCATCACGAAAAGTGGTACATTAGTGCAAAATACATATATACACATTATCAAACCATCAGGGTATGAGCACTTTGTGGAAATTAAATTTCAAGACGCTTCGTACCTTACTGATGCAACACTGGTTAATTACTACTTTCCTTCTGAGTTCTTTAAGTATCAAAGGTAAGAACTTCTAAGATTACCAAGAACTTACTTCTTTACACGGACTAGTTACGTAATAAGTTTGGGCAATAACTCGGTCTTTCTCTGCATTTGATCAACACGCCAGGCCAGGGATTATGGTTGGTTGTTTGGGCTTTAAGCCTATCAACTGCCAGGGTCATGAAGGCCGTCAACGTAAGCTGCATCCACCAACCGAAAAATCTTTCACACCTTCTTTGGGTGTTAAAGATAATTCGAAGACCACACACACTCTATGCATGTGGCCCTTTGGATTAAGATAATGGCTGGTGAAGGGAGTCGCAATGCGATGCCAACTTCTGTCTGTTGAAGCATTAAAGGATTATGTCTTAGGTTGGTCACAATCATCAGTGCTGAGTATTGAATGAAAAAGTCTGAAGTGGGTGTTTGAAGATAAAAAAAATAAAAAGCAGAAATGTTAGTACTCAATATTCAACAGAGTGGCTCTTCAAACTTATTTCAAATATTTACTATCAACGACCTGCTCTTATGTAAAGGCAAATATTTCCACCTCCATCGACAGGCCATATATACATATACAGTGTATTAGTCTAAAATTATTATTATTCTTTTCATGTCCTGGAGATGTGGAATACTTTTCATGTCCTGGAGTTGTAGTAACCAATCTTACTATATTTTTTCAAGCCTTCACCTGATTCTGGAATCATGCTCTTGGGTGTCCATAGGAATAAACCTAGCTATCTCTACCTCTTGGGTTTCCGTAAGACTAATCATAGCTACTCTATCAAAAGACAAATTCTGCACTTGGCTACCCAAAAACCCCTGATGCAGGAAACAGCGGTCAAGTATAATGAAAAAAAAATATACATGTATAATTATATAACCATAGAAGTGCAATAAAATAACCTTTCATCATTGCTCCATACTAGTCACACAGTAGGAGAGAATATGCAGCGCTGACTTTCTTCCCATTGACCAACTTCACATGAAAATGAAAGACCCCTAAAGCACCTGTTTATACGGACAAATATCTGTCTCTTCAAATTATTTGTATACTTAAAGATATGGAATACCTACTTTGAGTATAAAAACTAAAGGCATTCAGTATAAAAGCACAGAAAGAAATGCAGAAATGAAAAAGCACATCTTTTTCATATAATCCTAAATTCCAACAATGCTGAAGCAAACCATTGGGCTAGGAAAAAGGCTTTCTTATAATATATTTATTCAACCAAATTTTACAATCTTTACAGCTTCTTTACATGTGCAGAATATTAACAACAGGAGTTCCTCATTCCTCTGAAAAAAAATAATGAATGCAAATGTAATCATTACAAAATTTACCTAAACATTAATACTCTCAACAGAATTCCTACAATATTATGCACAATGAGTAAAAAGAAAATAAGTAAGAATCTTGAAGAATGAATGAAAATCTAAAGAACAATGATTGTGGCAGAAAGAACACAGGTGAAAAAAAAGTGCCCAATATTAAATAAAGTCTGGGAGATTGTTTGCGATGATAATCTTTAATAAGAAACAGAGAGTACTTTGGAAAACTGATTGGAAATCATAAAGAGAAATGGCTAATGGTTGCCTTTAAGAGATTAAAAAGAACAAAACAGGAAAAATAAGAGATACATCATAAATAAAATGGCTCTTTTAGAGACCTACTTTGGACACATCTATACATGTCGATGGATTGAACCAGGGCACGTGAAGCATCTGGGGCAAGCCATGGAAGGTTTTGTGGGGTCTGGATGTGGAAAGGGAGCTGTGGTTTCGGTGAATTATACATGACAGCTAGAGACTGAGTGTGAATGAATGTGGCCTTTGTTGTTTTTTTCCTGGCGCTACCTCGCGCACGTGCAGGGGGAGGGGGTTGTCATTTCATGTGTAGTGGGGTGGCGATGGGAATGAATAAAAGTAGCAAGTATGAATTATTTACATGTGTATATATGTATATGTCTGTGTATGTATATATTTGTATACGTTGAAATGTATAGGTATGTATATGCAAGTGTGTGGACGTGTATGTATATACATGTGTCTGTGGGCGGGTTGGGCCATTCTTTCATCTGTTTCCTTGCGCTACCTCACTAATGCAGGAGACAGCAGGAATGCTACCGCTACGCTATGGGCACAGGGGTCCCTGGTTCGATCCTGGCTGTTGGAGGTTTGTATGTTCTATGAAGGTGAGCGTTCATATGCACTTTATTTGTATATATATATATATATATATATATATATATATATATATATATATATATATATATATATATATATCATTGTTTGTCCATTTCTCTTTCATTCATCCATTCACATAGTTCCCACATCTTTTGAATGGCAAAAATTTTTTAAAATCTACTTTGAAAAAACTTGCTGATAGACCATACTCAGGGTTGTATTCCAGCAATATACAATCAATCTACTTCAAACAACATGCTGTCCTCAGGTAATTCATTTCTAACATGTCCACCCTCTTACATTCAATTTTGTTCAAGGCTCAAGATACACACCCATACAACAACGTTAAGATTATTATATCTTAACAGACAAAGATCTCTCCATCAGCATACTCCTCAACGATTCCAGGGTCTCAGTTCCCAATCTTCCATCATACGACTCACTTCATACTCATGGTTCCATCCCGTGCAAAGTCCACTCCCAAGTATCTAAAACATTTTACTGCCTCCTCTAGGGAAGTCCCATAACCAAACCATCACTTACATTTCACCCTCTATATAAATCTATAGAGGTTAAGGATTCCAAAACTTTTGTAGCAATCATGTTCATTACAATTTATCAGTGATAATACGAGTGAGTGTTTTTGTATTACATATTAAATAACTATATGCTTCAAGTGTTATATGCAAATTATCATTCTTTATTCATTAAATCCACAAAAGAATGCTCTTTCAAAACTGCAAATAGCTAACAATAACAAAGCTTAGAAATCATACATCTGAAACTCATGCAACTTCTGAAAAGATACACAACTCACTTATGGCTTTGCCATCCTTCCATTTTATGATCTTGATCTGTGAACCATCACGCTTGAGGGCCTCTGCCCTTATTGGTTCTTTCAGTGCTTTACGGAGCGCACGTGCAGCAATGACTGAGTACTGTGCATAGCTGTAAAATGGATAAAAATGACTGTTAACCCTGCACAGATTCAAGTAAATTATCAATAACCACAATAAAGATCATGACATTTCAAAATTCTAAATGACATCCTTAAACTCAAAAAAAAAAAAAAAAAAGTGCAGACAATTAGGAACTGTAAGGAACATTCTGAAAACAATTGCCATAAAAATCTAGATTCTGCTGGGGGGATTCAACATTCTGATTAAAGAACATTGTAGACTACTTAGATGCCTATTCACAATAATAAAGTATGGTGAATTTGCATTCCCATTCTACATGTAACATACCCCTTGTCATATGTTGTCTGTAATCAGTAGGGACCATTTCCAAACACTGTACATATCAGGATACTGTTGTTGAACTGAGGTCCCTTGCTACACTCTATCCTCAAATTTACATCCCCAACAATCCAATCATCATTCAGATTCCAGTTTGGTATTAAACATGTGAACATCATTCTTTTAATCAGTACATTATCAACTATTGATAATTTTTTTTTTTTTTTTAATTTCTGGAGACTTACAAAAGAAGTTTGACACCATTCCACAAAAAGTATCCTACCTTTTTCTCAGTTAAAAAGAAGGGGAGGAATAGATCACTATGATGAAAGGAACCATCAGAAAGGATAATCAATTAAACGAGTTATGCAACCTGATTAAATATGATAAAGATTTTCTCAAGGAATTGTTGGATATATAATTAAAACCACGGAAGCTCGGTTGGGATCATTTTCTTTATCCAACAGGAATAAACCACTGGTGGCAGAGGCTGCAAGGACTGGGAAAAAGTTAAATTAATCAATGCAAAAGCAAGTAATATTAGGAAACCATCAAAAGCCTTACCCTCACAACCAAAATAAATTTTTGATGTTATTAGATAAATGTGATTATTTTGGTTTTGCATTCACACCAAGCTGCTGGCCAGTAGAGATAAAAATGCACTCATCGAACAAATCTCCCAGTATATAAATATACAAAAAGGGTCAAAATAATCAAACTTTCAGTTGCTTATTGTAAATTACTAAAATTTTGCTGGATCTGTTGGGAATATTGGCCAAAATATTAATCATTACGATAATCTTTATACATCTGGAACTCTCTATCTTCTGATGTCTTTAAAATACCTATAACAGGTATTTCACGCCCTCAAAAATTTGTAAATATTTTCCCTTGTCTTCTCTTTTTTCCGCTTCATAATACTCTCTATATTTCAATTAAAGGCCGGCCTTGATGTGGACTTTGGACCGTGACTGGAGCCTTCAACATAAAAACCTAATCCTGAATTCTCCCCAATACTAGTTAATATTCTGACTTTATTTGCAAGAAAGATAAGACATCAATCCTCTGCTGGTATTCCTGTAATAGCAATTAATCATAATAGGATCTATAACATATATAGCAATTTCCAAAAGTCTAATGGGATGCGGAGCTAAAATATCATTATCGGCAAAATAAGTTAACCTTCACAACACTGTGTAAGGAGTGCAGTCTGGGTCAGTGTTGATGGTGGGTTAAAATGTTACAATAAGGTGAACTTTGGCCTGGACTGCTCTCTTTGCATTTTCTATGGGGAAAATGTTCACGATACAGAAATAACCACAGCGTATTCCAACGCCATTGCTGTGGCAGCAATAAAATGCTACCTTGCCTAAACAGGTCACTATAAACATAAAACAATTCCATCAATTAAAGTAATGGTGTCAAAACTATTCCGAATCTTAACATGGGCACTTTAAGTTATTATACAACACAAATATTTCCTGAGCATTTTTGTTTTCCGTTATCAATCTTTCATACCTTCAACTAAGAACATCATAATACTGCCTTGTATGTTCGTTACTACGGTGAAGTAGTAGTTAAATACTCACTTTAGTCCAGCTGCTCTCCAGAAAGTCATTTTGATTGGTGTTATTTGGTTAAGCAAATTTTGGTCTTGGAATTCACAGCTGACCGGCGAGGAAGGAGACGAGATCGGTTCATAGAAAACGTATATACAACCTTTAAGTCAAATTAACTTCCGTAATAAGTAGTTAAAATATATCTATTAATTATATGTATATATCCAAAAAATCACAAATAGTCAATAATAATTTTACGAGCTCCGAAAATATTGAATTGACATATCCTTAGACAATTTAATAAAAATGGTGATTTGACTCCGTATGTACGGGAGCTTATCATGCACAGATGATTATGAGCAAAGAGATGAATAAAACAAAATATGTCTGCGAATCATAAAGAATAATTTCAGTTACATTGTGATTCTACGATAAAGTTTGATGAAAAGTAGATTACACAACAAACACAAACTTGGATTCAGATTTCTAGATAAGGTAATCTCAAGGAATGATGATGAGCATTAGGCACTAGTATGAAAGCATGAGGGGTTTATTTCCTCCTTAAGTCTATCTAACCTCAGAGCTAAAACCATTTGCTTTGATTTTCTTTTAGGGAGATGAAGTTCCAGGGAGCAAATCCCATTTCTCTGCGCAATTGTGTTTGTACATACCTTCTTTTAATTCATATTCATAAAGCCCTTGTTCTGTCTTATATATGTATTCAAGGAAGTTAATTTTAGAGTCAAAACTTCTCACATCAACTTCACACACCTGACTTCAATGTTAAAAGACCCACAGCTCTTGCGAGTGGCCGATTTTTTTTTTTTTTCTACTTTGTTTCTGGAGAGGAGAAAGCATGTGTGAAATGAAACATTGGTGAAGAGTGTATGGTTACAATATGAATATATGAAACTGGGCAATCCACATATCAGTTCAAAGTGAATTTTATGACCTGTATAAATATAGCTTCTACAAAGCTTTGTGGCATCAAATATGGGATTGCAGGGATGACACATTAACTTTGCCCATGCCATCGCCTTAAGGTGGGAAAGAACAGTAAGAATCTAGTTATCTAGAGAGAGGATGAAAAGGCTTTCAGAACTTATTTTTCCTGATTGTTGTATACTAAACTAATACTTTGTATTTGTACTATTCAAATTTACCCGCCTTCGAAATAAACTGAGGTAGTATAGTTGACATTCATAAACAGTTAAAACATAGAAATAAAGAAATAGTTCATATATCTCATACTTGTGCTCATATTCATTCTTTAATATCACACATAGACTGAATAATTTTTCATTCTATAATCTATAAATATGTTTTCTTAATCATCTTTCATTTGATTGTTTTTTCACGCCGGGTGTGTTGGCATTGGCACTGTGGAGGCAAGGAGGATTGTCAACATCAGCTGGCTCGCCTTCTCTCCCCGTTTTTGTGTGAGTTACGGCATTTTCCTGGGGTTTCGGTGTTGGCCCAAATGGACTTCTCTATAACAGGCGGGAGGCAGCGTAAGTGTACGTACAATGAGGCGCATGACTGCCTTTCCAGACTTGCAGCAGTTGGATTGCACCCTGTACCCTCTTAACCTGCCTACTTAAGCAAAGGTATAACCTTTCCTCTGTAGTAATCCCTCCTTTGTGTTGCCATGCGTATGACGTGAAACACTTGTGTTGTTTCTTAAAACAATGCTAATTGATGTAACAAGACGTGAATAGTAGTTTCGCCTATCGTAGTATATATCTTTTGACCCATGTAAATAGCAGTTTCCATGTATATTATGTAACTACGAAAATTACTTTCTTCACGCCACCTTCTGATAAAAGTTTTTCATACATCAAATTATTATTAAATGCCATATTTTCGCATTCTCTTATAAACTACCTTTCGATTGATTACTTATAGTCAAAAGATAAAAATAAAAGTGCTTATGAGAAACCAACCTTTGAAATCTATGTTTATGTACAAAATGACTAATCTAAAGACATAGAAAGAAGCATCCTTAGATTAATGGATCACCAAATGAGAAAAAAAATATTTTGTGAAGGATTGGAATGTTCAGTAGGATTTGGAATCTAATTTTTTGGGAAAATCATTACTTGTCGATGATGAGTATTGATACCCCCCCCCCCCAATCGGTTATATAATGCAAGTTTATAAATTTCCTATATCCCTTCAGGCATGAAGGCTAAGACTTTACCTGTTTAGAACTGTGGCATGCACATCAGGGCCAAAACACATTAGTTTCCTTCCCTGTGATACATTAGATGATTGATAAAACATTGCAGTGCCCATATTGTAAGGCTGAAGTAAATTTATTTAGGAAGATGCTAGTTTTCCAATATGTCAAGAAATGAATGATGAAAGAACAGGGAATGAACAGGGTGATTAGAAAAAGTCATATGTTATTAATAACCTACAATAAGGTAAGTTGTAATTGATTTGTACATCATTAGATCTGATCAATCATCAGGTGAAGGTATGTCTTTAACTGTCAGCAGGATGGTCATTTGTGAATATCCTTACACTATGTGCAAGGACGTTCACATATTTCTTGGAGATGCCTTAGGCGATCCTCCTGCAATAGTCAATAGACTTTGACATAAGTAGTACTGATTAGTTCATAATACTGAACAGTGTAGATTTTTTTCATTTTTTTTATTTAGCTGAGATGGCATGGGCAGGTAAGGCACTAATTAAGGCCATCCCATTAATGCTCTATGTGTATATAATATATATATATATATATATATATATATATATATATATATATATATATATATATCCCTGGGGATAGGGGATTAAGAATACTTCCCACGTATTCCCTGCGTGTCGTAGCAGGCGACTAAAAGGGGAGGGAGCGGGGGGCTGGAAATCCTCCCCTCTCGTTTTTTTTTTTTTTTTTTAATTTTCCAAAAGAAGGAACAGAGGGGGCCAGGTGAGGATATTCCAAAAAAGGCCTGGTCCTCTGTTCTTAACGCTACCTCGCCAATGCGGGAAATGGCGAATAGTTTAGAAGAAAGAAAGAAAGAATATATATATATATATATATATATATATATATATATATATATATATATATATATATATATATACATATATATATATATATACACACACACATACATATATATATATATATATATATATATATATATATATATATATATATATATACTAGCCTGAGCCAGGTTCCCATTTCACCGACCAACCCATAGGGGTGAATGAACAGCTGGGTGGATGTTGTAGAAGGCAACTAAAAGGGGTGGGAGCAGGTGGATGGAAATCCTCCCCTTCAGTTTTTACTTTTCCACAGTATACAGTAATCTCAAGAATGCCAAACAGTTGGAACCAAACACTTCTTAAATTTATGAATTTAATGTATTTTAGAGTGAAGAGTTAGATTAGACATGTGCTGTACACAACAAAGAAAGAGGTTTTTGAAAATAAAAAATGCATTTATTAATTACCTACTTATCTTCCATGTTTCCTCCTCCAAAATTAAAAGAAGAAAAATCAACCAGAAGAATTAGATAGATGGTGAAATATAGGGACTGATGTTTGGGACCTTAGAGGTGAAAGTAAGTTAAAGTTTTTGATGGTGAGGTCCAGGCAACAGGAGTAGCTGTGTTGATATCTTGAATCTTATTGAGTGTGCAGGAACAAATGTAGAGGCACTTGAAAAGTATCAAGTGAATATAACTTATGCTTTTGCAACATTGTAACATGCTTGGTGATGGTCTTAAAGTTACTGTCACTGGCCATCTGCAGTTCTCTGCAGCTTTCTGGAGCATTTGATGCTGCATCACCTGTTTCATTTATTTGGGATACTCTTTGACCAGTTTGTCTTGGATTTAGAGGACAAGCATAGCATCTTGCTGACTTAATGTTCAAAGCTCCCATGCTCAAGAAAGCAAATAAGGATAGTGGTCAGCTGTACCCCCTCATCCATAGCATCCATCTTAGGTTATTTCTCATCACTATCCTCTGGTTTAGGGTTTAAAACCATTCAGGTTATCTCAGCATTATGTAATTGCTGCAAAACACGTCATGAAATCTCATGAACTTTCACCATGACTACACTAGTTCTTGTAGTTTTATTTCATAGAACTGATGATGCCATGCTCTTTAAACTGGATTAACAGAGTGCTTTGAGGATAATGAGGTAGGTACACGTTTTTGGCAAACAACTGCTTCACATAGGAGTCAGCTGAACAGTTATATAAAGGACAGTAATGCAGTCTTTTAATAGCTGTGCACATGAGCCTCAAGAACAAATTCTGGTTGGGGCAGTCATTGGTTATGACCTGAGTGATTACTGAAGCTTTGTAAATCATGGACTTACTTTTCATGCTTTCAGTGCATGAGGGTTAGGACTCTTCTGTATCACAAGTGGTTAACATCTATGTGGGCCAGAAGGATTTGCGCATGTAAGAAGAGTAAGCTTTGCTTTAAAATCTCTAACCTAATATGTCACCACCTTCTTTGTGCCCGTAAGCATGCTTTGAGGCCAATCCCTTCAAAACGCGCAAATCTTGTGTGTATTACAAAATTGTTCTGGGCTTAGCTCCTTATTCTTCACTAATCTAGCAAAAGAAGTCATATTCTTCTCAGCAGCCTCACTGTTAATAGACAGGTTTTTATCATTTGTTTTTAAAGGATGAGTGTCATTCTTTTAAGACCAGCCTTGAAAGTATTCACGTGTACTGATTTTCACATATTCTTAAAATGGTTTGGCCTTTTCTCAGAGCATTGGTCCAGATATATGAGTGTTTTCACTATATTGTTGGCCATACCACTTTCAATGCACCTTATCATGACCTACAGACTTTGCAATATGCAGTGTTATACCTACAAATTCCTTTAGTTGTGTCTCTGTCTGTGTAGAATTTCAAAAATTTACATGATGCCTTTCAGAAAGTATCATGAATGGTGGAAATAGGAGTACCATAAACTTCACATAGATTTTGCACTGCTGCACCTTTGTACAGATATTGTGATGTTTCTAATTTTTTCTTATAATATAGACATGCTTCCATTTTGTTACACTGACTATCCATGAGCTATGCCATGGCATTGACTTCTTAGAGGAGAATTATGCCCCCATGCACTGCCATGAATTCTATTATGCATTCAACAGAGAAAGAATTATCACATGATGAGAAGAGCAGTGATTCAAGGAAAGGTCAATTAAGGACTCTTGCTAACTGTTGTACATATTTGGATAGAAGCTCCTTAACAGCAAGTAGTCTTGTTTATGTCATGTCATATGGCACTTTTTAGGTAGCAAGCATGTGTGCTAGAAAATGGATGATGTTTTCAAAGGAATTAGATGCTTCATGTCTTTGAAATCTACCATATTCTTACATTAGGTGTATTTTTATTTCAGGTCGTCTGGGAGCACAAGTTCGTGGCCAAAAAACATCAAGTGGTGGTCCATCAGCAACAAGGACCATGGGTGATATGTATGATAATCAGTATAATACATATGGGCAACCTCGGCATCAGCAGGCACCACCACAACTCTTTGAAGATACCAGTGGCCAGAATTATGGGTATGGAAATCAAGGTAAGAAATAGTTATTTCTCAGTGTTACATAATTGATTACCTAGTCAAAGTTAGGTGATCAAAGTAAGCTTTTATTGGCACCTTTTCTTTCTGGAATTAAGTAAAGCTTTATGTTTGATACATAGCTGTAAAGGCGTTTGCAGTGATCAGTTTGTCACCTTTGAATTTTAAACTGGTGCAATTTTGAAATGAAATTGCATTAAGAATGGCCACAGCATACTTAGGTGCCTAGGATGCAGATTTAGCCTATATTACTTTAAAGTATTGAAGGTCCATTAGTCACAGGTTACTGTAAAAGAAGGTACACTTAACAGTTCAGGAATCTGTGTTCTAGTGCATGAAACCATACTTCCTTCTCCTCAAACTACTTTTATCTAGAGAGCACATTGTCAACATCCATTGACAGTGTCATCATTTCATAGGTGCTGGCTGGTGACACTCACTATCAGAATTTTTGTAAATGAGAAAATATGTAATTAGAGATTTCTGACCAATCTGTGATTGCTTAATGCAAACATAGTATGCAGACAGGTGTGTTGAGTTTCATCAAGGAACTCATGTTTTAGCTTGATGTTACTGTTGTCAGTTTAAGGGGAAGAAGTTAAGTTTCAAGGCTCAGCCATGGTTTTGCTGCTCTTTGCTGTTAATTCATCCTACTCTTATCTTGCATAATGCTCTATACGTTAAAGTATTAAACAACCAAGGTGACCTTACACAAACTCGATGCTCTCTCATATTTATTTCAAACCATGTTGTACTCATATAACCATTTAGTCTCACACAAACACTGATTCCATTTAAAGGCTTTGAGCTGCATTCATAAATTCTCCTTGAGCACGCTATAAAGTGAGAACTTTTCTGTTAACTTAATCATACTTTTTATTTCTCATTCTCTCTCTTTGTGCAAGTGGAAAAATCTGTTTTACACTCCATTTTGTTTTTCTGAATCCATCATGCATTTCACTTGTAAGAGGTTCACTATTCTACTAATGCAAGTATTCAGAACCTTACCTCGCATTTTGCCTTTTATGCTGAGAAGATAACCTCCAAGAAATTGGACAACCTTGGGTAGGGGACATCTCTTAAGCAAAAATATTTCTCAAAAAAAGGTGTATTCCTCTGTGCAGTTGACACACCCAATGGAAATGTGAATAGAGGTTGTAATTGTTACAGCTTCATGTACTACAGTGATCTTTTTGTATTGAAATTAGTCACTGCCTTTGCCAGGTCACTAGGCATATGATCACACTTCTGCACTTTTATACACATTTTACAGATCAATTTCACTCCATTTTCATCTCTCCTGTGCCCCTACTTATTCGATTCTTTTGAGGCATTATTGGTTTTTGCACTTTCTCCTTTGTAATGCCCTCTTTTAAAGCAATATTGTGTAAAGACAGTGAAGATTACCTCAAAGAAGAAAGTGAAAGTTAAGAAAATGTAGTAAAAAGTAGAGGTAAGGAAGACCATGAGATACAAGCAAATAGGAAAACACCAGTTCTTGGAATGATACAGACGTTTCAAAACATTGAATAGATCACCAAAAATATTCATTGTGAATATGGTAAAAAAGTAGTTGAAAGTGAGGAACATCCCTTCTTTCATGACACTGTTTTCATGAGAAAAAGATTAAACCAAACATTGTGTATTTCAATGTTAAAGAATTTTTATATGCTTCATTTCAGGGTATGGAGGCATGAATTACGGTTACCCATCTCAAGGGCAGGCAAATGAAAGGGCAGGTGTTGCTTATGGAGCTTACCCAGGAGGAATACCAGGATCACAGATATTTCAGGTTATTATTGTCCCTCTATACCTTCATACATTTGTTTATCTGATTGTTATTGTTATCTAATATTGCTTGTTGGAGTATTGGGAATGATAGTTTAAGTTTTGATATGTGATACTTAGACTGATGATAGACTTAAAAAAATGTGTGTATATTATTATTTTTTAGTATACATGATCGCTTTTTCCTGTGGTAGCAAGGTAGTGCCAGTAAACAGATGAAGAAAGACCCATTCCCTCATATACACATATATATACATGCACCTACATATACTTATATACATACATATACATAAACATGTACATATATACACATATACATATTCATACTTGCTCACCTTCATCCACTCCCAGCTACTCCCTAAAGCACAGGAAACAGCATCACCATTCCTGATGTCAGCTATGTAGTGCCAGGAAACAAAAAAGGCCACATCTACACACTCATTCTTTAGCTGTCATGTGTAATGCATTGAAACCACAGCTCCCTATCCACATCCAGGTCCTACAGACCTTTCCATGATTTACCCCAGACGCTTCACATGCCCTGGTTCAGTCCATCAACAGCATGTCGACCTCAATATACCATATTGTTCCAATTTATTCTATTCCATACATGCAATTCACCATCTTGCATGTCCAGGCCCTGATCACTCAAAATGTTTTTCACTCCATACACACACACAGACACACACAGACACACACACCTAGCTGGTAGGTAGGTAGATACTCTCGCTTTCTAATAGGTTTTATAATGATTTTTTTTAATTGCAGGACCCTATGGTAGCGAATATGGCAGTGCAGTATGGGCAGTCTTTAGCTAATCAGGGTCGGGAATACATGGATCAAAAACTGGAGAAGTATGTCAGTATGAGTCAAATCAAGTATTATTTTGCAGTGGACACACAGTATGTTATGAAAAAACTCCAACTTCTCTTCTTCCCATACACACACTCAGTAAGTGAAATGGTGAAATAAGTTTCACTTTTTTTATTCTCTGATATATGCTGCCTCTTTTGCCAGTTCTTATTATTAGTTTGTTTTTTGCAACAGTGGGAAATTGTAGATGCAGTCATGGTTCAACTTTTGTTATGTTATTACAGTATTACAATATTTTGGTAAAGCTTATTACTTAATGTCTCATAAATTAAATACCAATTTTGTTATCCACTGCTTTATATGATACTATTTTAAACATAAGCAAAAGATGAATTGATAGTCCAGGGTAGTCCAAAAGAGGACACAGAGAAGCAGCTTTGAGTGGTGCCAGTGGCATGGAAAGACTACCAGTATTGACATAGAACTTGACAAGTTAATGTGATATGACAGTGGATGAAGTCCTAGTGTCCTGTAGAGCAGTTTGCAAATGATGATAATCTTTAACTATATTTGAGGAACACCCAAAACAGTATACTCCATGTGAGAAAATGTGTCCTGAAATACTGAGAGGTTAATAGAGTTATATTCTTTTGTGAATATATCCTAAAGTACTCAGCATTTTAATTTATATGTGAATGCAAATGCTGTTGTGTATGCATAACGTCTGTTGTCCATGCACATAGATATAATAGGAACATGAGACATGGCATCAGTCCTCCCAAACCTCTTCTTCCCTGAGTTTTTAGATAAGTACTGGAGAGTTTTTGTTTATGACTCTATTTTAACATTCTCCAAATTGGTAAGCATCTACTAGTAGTGCCAATGACATGGAAAAATAATCAGTCTTGATGTAGACCTGGATATGTTGTTTTGATATGACTACAGGAAATCCTGTAAAACTGCATCTAGTACTCTTCTTGGGCAGTATTATAATCTTTAATGTATTTTAGTACCACATAGAACAGCATACTATATGTAAGAAAATATACCTAGAAGGTTTGAGATTAATACACAGGTACTTCCCTTTGTAAACATACACCAAGGTACACATCATATTAATTCACATACGAGTACAAATGCTGTAGCATTCACATAGTATTTGTCTGTCCATACATCCAGATATGATATACAGTCCATAGAGTGTCATTCCTTTACTCCACTTGTTGAGTTTTTAGGTTGTATAGATGGAAGATTTTCTTTTCTGGTCAATGTGATCTTTCCATTTCTGCAGTTTTCAGCATTCTGTCTTTGTCTCTGCTTCAGTCTTTATCCTGCCCTATCATTTCTCATTTCCAGTTTTTTAATCTTCAGAAGTCTCACCTGTATACGGTTCTGTCTATGCAAGTAGGAACACGTTTGTCTTCATTATTTCAGGAGGTAGGAATCTGCATCGGTCACCCAATGTGTGATAATATTTATAGTTGTAGTATGCTTCATGATGGCTGTACTACCATTATGAGCAAGAAAGCTACCAGATTGGTGCATTTGCTTACGTTTGTTGTTGAATTTACATAAATCTCCAAAATATAGTTATACATCTGGCATATTTCATTTATCAATATTTCATCATTATTGTCTTCATTGATCTCATGATTTCCTCTTTCTTGGCTCTTTAATTTTGCTTTCACACTCATTATCATCTTGCTTATCTAAATTACTTAATTTCTACTGTAATCATTTTCAGTTTCTTTTTCTTCATCTCTTTCTTGTCTGTTCTGTTCTCTTTCCATACCACTGTTCTGTGGTTAAATGTGTCACATGTGATGCTGTTGTTATTTACAGGATTGGAGTGTGAGGTATGTACAGGATGAACCTGTACAGCCCCGTCATGAAATCAATGCCCCTGACTTGTATATTCCCTTGATGGCTGTAGTGACATATATCTTAGTGGCTGGACTCTGCCTAGGCTTACAAGAGAGGTGGGTTGTTGCTCCTTATGATTTGCTTTTGGATTGTAAAGGAATTTAGTAGACTTCAAGATAATGGATAGATGTTTATAGTCAGCCAGCATATTGATCCTAGAGATTATGACTGATATGAACTCACCTTAAAGAAATTGCATTCTCAGTTAATTAACTATGGCAAATTTTGTAAATAAAAGAACAGTTATCTGCAATTGTTCTGAAAGCAGCAGTTGCAATCATTTTTATTCCAGGAAAGTGACTTTTCCTGCCAAATTGAAGAGTGTATTTCTCTGGTAGTTGCTGCATCCCATTATTCTCTTCGTTCTTTCTATAGAAGAATCACCTAACTCCTTTCCTACTGGCTTAACCCTCTCAGTGCTATGAACTTCATAACATTGTACACAGCGAGATGTCATTGGTATCAGTCGTCTATATAATTTCTCACTAAGTTGAATTTACATGCATTGAAGGCTCTTTTGGCTGGCCGTAGACCACAACTCAAACAAAGGATAAGTTATTGGAGCTTGCTCAAGGTTTCAGTATTCCACTAGTCTATGGTGTATAGTGGTGCACTGTCTCTTGGGACTCTGTGCTTGTAGTGCCCACTTCTTGTACTTTGGATTAGCCAGTCTGTTAAATAATGTGTTTTTCTTAAACTAGGAATGCTAAATACTTAATTTGTAAGAAAAAATAATGGTGCTGGTGGCTTTTTGTGCACTCCTCACATGAAATTGTGGATCTATTTGCATACCTAGGGTTGGTTAGCTGGATAAATAATGTTCTTTCTAAACTAGAAAGGCTTAATTGATTTGTGAAAAAAAATGATGGATTTGATAGTTCCTTTTGTGCACCTAATTTTATAAGTAAAGGTGTTCTAAATCTTTTTGTATACGTAGGATTTGCTAATCTGGTAAATGTTATCTTAAACTAAGAATGGGTGAGTATTAATTGATAAAAATAAATTATGTTTTTAAGAAATTTACTGTCCACCTATTCATGGATCCACAAAAGAATATCATGTTATTTTTAGTTCAGATTATTTGGTGACCTAAAAGGTTAAAATGGTACTTTAATGATCTAACTGTTAGAACTACTCATATTCCCTGGATCAAAGTATTATCAGTTTTCAGCTTTGGTCTGCCAGTGCCATAGATATATTAGCGACTTTCTTTCAACTTGATCACATTCCTCTTTACAGAGTAGGGAAATGTTGGATTTGTACTA
The DNA here is from genome assembly GCF_036320965.1 of Panulirus ornatus. Taxonomy (NCBI): domain Eukaryota; kingdom Metazoa; phylum Arthropoda; class Malacostraca; order Decapoda; family Palinuridae; genus Panulirus; species Panulirus ornatus. The sequence goes on from NC_092266.1 coordinate 28,679,786, forward strand.
GTCTGCTAAAAGCTGAATATTTTAATTTTTGCATAATTAAAATTTAGCCCTGAAATGTGTGAAATATGACCTTAGAATTGTTGTTGGTCTGAATTCTGAGCTATGGACAAGAAAAAGTTGTCTAAAGTATAGATGTTCTTGTGAGCTGTGTCTTTCTTCAAAAATTATATGTACAATTGTTAGTATGATTGTAAGATTTTGATTTTTTTTAGAAATAATGATGTTCTTATTCTATGTGCAACTTCACACTTTTGCAGAATGGTACTGAAAGATGCTCTCTCTGGGCCCAATAAGGTCTGCAAATAGAAATTAATATTAGTCTTGCAATGAATTTATAAACCATGGGAATTGATGTTTGTTTCAGTGAGAGTTCTACTTAGAAACAGCTGTTCAAAGCTCTTAACCCAGTAGTACCTATCATAAAGCAACCATCATTTCTCATGGCATGGGTGCTTTATTTAGGCAGAGCTACTTCACTGCAAATAATTTTGAAAAGATTGTTGGAGTAGAATGACTTGCTACCTCCCAAACACTTCAAATATAGATGTATTTTTTTTAGCTTTCAAGAGAGTCTTATTAGTCTGGGCAGTATCTCATTTGAGTTTGTCATCTAACCTTGTAGCAGACTTTCTTGACTGAATTTGAGTGTTTATTGAAACTGTGTTGTATTTTATGTAATATTAAATGGTTACAAGACAGGTCATATATATTTTTTGTTTTTAATTTTACATCATAGGAATTTATATGACAAAGGTAAATATAATCGAATTAGTATTTTTTATATTTTGAATTGCTTAAAAGAAGAAAATAAGGATCTGCTTCTTATTTTAGATTTTCGCCTGATGTACTTGGAATGCAAGCCAGCTCTGCTCTTGTTTGGTTGGTACTAGAGATCTTCATTGTATTTGCCACCCTCTATGTGACAGCCATACAGACTCACATAAAGTCCTTTGATTTGTTGGCATTTGCTTCATACAAATATGTGGGGTAAGTATTTTTTCTATTCTTGTCATAATGATAAAATTAAAAGGGTAGATATATCAAAAAACATTGGTATGAATGTGCTTTATGATGCTCTTTACAAAAAAATAAGACATATACTTACTTACAGCCTTGGTTAGATTTTTTATTTGGTTTTGAAGGGCTTTTAAAATGAATGATTGACTCTCCTTTTGTAATAGTAAATCACTTCATCTTTTGTGATAGATAATATGTCATGTATTCAGGGAATTGGGTACACACAATATTGTGTTTTATTTTTTTCAGAATGATTGTTGCACTTCTGGCTGGGCTAATGATGGATAGTTTGGGTTACTATTGTGTTCTAGCATACTCCAGCTTCAGTCTTGTTGTTTTCATGGTAAGTTTTGTCTTTATGTTCGTATCAATATACTTGTATTTATTTATATTCTTCAGACTTGGGAAAGAACTTTTACCATGCATTCAGAACCTAATGGGTTATCATGAAAGTAGTGATGCAGAGTAAATTATGATTTGTTTGGATGATTCGAAATTGTGAAAATGGAAGAAGTTTGTATTAGTTATCCCTGTTCTTTATATTGTATTTTTATGGTGCTATGTAAGTTAGACTGAGGTGGCGTGAATATGGTTTCCTGTTGGACTACGGAGAAATAGAATATAATTTAACACAATGCAAGTTAGACTGAGGTGGGGTGAATATGGTTTCCTGTTGGACTACGGAGAAATATAATGTAATTTAACACAATGTTATATCCATATGATGTTCTGATAGCAGATTCAGATGATGAGTTAAGAGAAAATGGTAAGATATGTAGATGATGTGTGTCTGTCAGGGCAAAGATGGGTGTTTGAAGTTATAGTTATGTCAATATTGTATGGATGCAGTTCTTATACCTTGAATGCAAAAGAAAGTGGGATGATGGATGTGTTGGAAACTAAATATGTGATGTGAGTTGGGTTGAATGTGTAAGGAGTGGAATGGCATTGTGTGCATGGGATAGAGTGAATTGTACCAGTGATATATGGGAGGGTACATTATACAAGGCAGTTAGTGATTGGATGTGTGCAAATGAGGCTATTGTTTGTTTCTTCCTGATGCTTCCATGTGAAGGTACAAGCAGTTATGTATGATTTTTTTTAGGTTTTTACATAATTTGTTTAATTTCTGTAATACCAATTTATTTTCTGCATTCAGAATTTTAAGCACTAAGTATTCTAGTGATTATGATCATGATTATGCAACTGTTTCCGATTAATTTTCTGAAGCTTCATAATCTTACTAGTCTACCTTCATGTATATTTTTTATATATATTTGGGCACCAGCAATAGCTGTTATTTGTTTTTGAACATTGCTTTTATATTTGCACACTTATATTGAATGGTATTTTTCAACAGTTCCGAACTTTGAGATGGCAAGTTCAAGGTAGTGATTCAGCAATAGATGCATACAGTGCAGGTAACAAGCGTCGTCTGTATCTGCTGCTCTTCATGTCTGGTCTACAGCCACTTATGATGTGGTGGCTCACTAAACACCTGGTGGCAAATTGATCAGGAACATAGTTTTCTTGACTGTAGACCAAATCACATTGCTGTACAGGTGACAGTGATGGGTATTTCATCAAATGTATGTTGGATTTCTTAGGTCAATAAAAATGCTCATTTAAATTTTCGATTAAATTATTAGAGACTGATTCAGCACTGAAAAAGAACACAATGTGGTTAGGGAATATAAATAAGAACAAATGATAATTGGTATAACCAAGGAACATCCATCATTATTACTTAGAAAAAGTTGCATCTTCTGTATTCAGATGCATAGTTGTTGCACAGCATATTGGCTTCAATAGGAGTTGAGGTATCACATGATTATATTATAACCTCTAGACTTACAAAGATGATCAGTTTATTTTCACCGTTTCATCCATAGGTGTTCTAAATAGGTATTCTTCACATAACATCTTTTGAAGAACGAATTTGCCGAAATATGCGGGAGACAGCGACAAAGTATAATAAAAAAAAAAAAAATAATGATGTTCCTAGTGATCTGCAGTGGTTTGCACTGTTGATATATGGTTTGAAAAGCGATTTAAACATAGTACCTGAAATTAGGGCAAGGAAAGATGGCACTTTGGCTTATGTGAGTCAACCATTTGTACCATACATCTTGCTATCTACAGATGACAAAATAAAAAAAAATGGCCACTCAGATTGTACACATACATTGAGTAATACCACTTTCCTCAATTTGGGAACATGATGATTGAATTACTTATATTTGCATGATTTTTTTTTGTGACCGTGGCCAAGCAGCTCGTTTCTTTTTCTTTTCACTTTTGCTAGTGTTAACACTTATTACTCTGTTGATATCTTTATACTATCTCTGAGGAGTAGGTCTTCAGTATGCTGGGCGAGAGGCAAATCTGTTGTTTGCCTAAGATACTGCTTTACTGGTATGCACCAGAGAAACTCCAGAAACTAGTGTCTATGTTTGGAAGCAAGTGTAATTGCATACTTGAACTGTGTAGGGAAGGACTTTTACACTGGTGGAACCCCATCTCTTGAAAACTTTCTACTATCATTTTGCTTTTTAAATTTATGTATGCTGTCCATATTAACCATGTCCACAGTCTTTATATTACCTTCATCCTCAACTCTTGTACTATAAAAATACTTTTTTTTCATCTTTTTTAAGAGTTTCTTCCTTCATTTCATGCTGTCCTCAGGTTGCTCTATCCCCACAGCTTTCAAAGAACTGCTCACTGTCCACATCATTGATCTGTGGAAAGATTTAAAGCATATAGCCTTTCTTTGTAACTTTATCTTAATTTTGATACCATCTTTCCCCTTTGTGGTGCTTTAGGTGCAAGGGCCAAACTTAAGATGCATATTTAGTTTTGGTCTTGTGTATGATATAAATAGCTTGCTAAATATTTCATCAGTATACTTGAAAGGTGTTCTGATATTTGCCAGAAAAGTTTGTCTCTTATTCTCCTAATGTGAGACTCTGGTGACAGGGATGATATCAACTTCCTAGTCCCTCTCACAAACACAACCCTAAAGCTTATTTCCTGCTAGATAATAGTAATATCGAGGCCTTCCCTCATTTTGTCCCATGCTCATTACATGTGCTGAGGTTGAATTTCATTATCCATGTATTAGACCAACTCTGTAAGCTGAGGCAATCCTTTTTGCACTTCATGACCTTTAAATCTGTCTGTCAGTATATACATGCATGTTCACCATTTTTCTTTGTTAGCAAGGTAGCACCAGGAACAAAATCACCTTAGTTGCTACAACCTTTATCTAACTTTCTTGAATAATACACTGAAACCAGAACCCCTGTTCCAAGCTAAGCAACCAGTGATTATTCTGAATGCTTTGTTTTGGGTGATATGTAGTTATGTTTGCTTCCAAAAGAATGAATGACCATGGAAATGCTTGTAGGATTTGGCAGTGCTTAGGGAGCTTTGGTTTCAGTGCTAATGCACAATAGAGACTAGATTTGAGCAAATGAGGCCATTCTTTGTGCTACCTTGTTAACGAGTGTGAAAAATCCACACTCAGTTTTTTTGGAAGAAATTAAGCAGTGGTCAACCAGAATGTTAGAAATTTTTTATTTAATAACAGAGTATGCATTTCTAATCAGTTGTTCATAAAATGAACATAGCTGGTAAGGGAAAATTTGAAGTATTGTGATACATGTAATAAGGGTTGAGAATGGGACTCCTAAGATTTTGTATTCCTCACAGTAGAGGAAGTGACTATTAACAACACCCAAAAACGTTACATATATACTGACAGTTGTTCCTCAGTTTGTTGTCATCCTTATACTATTATATTTTTGTAAATAAAGCAGACAACTTGTAAACCTAATATACAATTTCCATGCACAATAACCCATTTTTTTCATATTCTCATTTTCAAAATGAACCCCCTAAATTAATTGATATACTAATCACTCAAAACTTTAGTGCTGGCTCTTCATTTTACAACCGTTATCAAAAGTCAATGGTGAAGAGAAGCGTCAGCATACTTGTACATCATTTAGACATCTATTTGTTCATCCCAACCAATAACAATTACAAGTATAGAGTAAAAGTGTAAAAGGTTGTTAAAACTACACTGTATTATCATTTGTATTTACAATAAATAATTATACATCTTGAATATAAGAAACATACACAGTAGTTATTTCGACAATGCTAGAAAGTGCCAACAACAATCACTCTTAATTAGTGAAGAGCTGAAATGGCAATTTATATTTCCACTGGATCATATATACTGTATCTGAAAAAAATTATCAAATCAAAAAAAATTAAGTTCTCGAAAGTTTTTTTCATAATGAATTTTTGTCCAATAAACCTGTACATTTCAAAGGATATCTCACCAACCTCCACTTCCTCTCTAGATTTATACATCTCTACCTCCACCCTTTATGTAGTTGGTATACATTAATTCTTAGCAAGTGAGGTTGTATCTATCTATTTATATCTCTGATGCCAGTAACTAATACAATATTCATTATTAATTATTAAATATGTTCCTTGAAAATGACAAGATTAATGAAAATAATATCAAAGTTATCGGTACAAGTGATCAGCTTGGATGTTTGCAGCTATTTCTGGTTCCCATTTGTCACCATTGCTTAGCAACTTCTCCTTGTTGTACAACAATTCCTCGTGGGTTTCAGTGGAGAATTCAAAATTTGGACCCTGAAAGTAAACAAACATACGAAACATCTGATTATAATGAGCAAATGAATTAGGTATACAGGTGCATTATCAACGATCCAGACAGCTTGGAACCTGGTACAGTTGGATTCTTTCCTTCTCTGGATTTCCAAGTATATTCAAAAAGTCTATCTGCTGTGCATTGAGCATGTCTGGTCCATGTTATCACATAGTACGATAGCATAATTCTCATGCTTTCTCAAGCTAGGTATCTTCAATAATGTCACAATGCTTGTAAGCTTAACAGGAATAAAAATCATTAGCAAAATTTTCTGAATTTCTTAAGTCCAGATTTCCAGTGTCTGGACTTTTAATGTACTGTACTAATAAGCATTATTCTATTTCTAATGTACTATACTAATAAGTGTTATTCTGAGTTAGGTGGGAAAGCCTGACCATTTTAGATACCCAGTGGAAGGATATCAACCCAGTAAGACTTCCTCACACATAAGTAATTTGATAAACTTTTCATCACAATGCCATTAAAATAAGCCACACACAACGTAGGTTTTTATGCCTTAGAAACAAAAATATATCTAGACACTTCACAATAACTTATCATTTGTTGCTATTTTTTTTATGAATCAATCGCCATAATTTCATGAATAAACATGAAGAGATCAAGAAGAAAAAGCTATTCCACAATGAGAAGTTCTCTCTTACATACTAAGCTAATTAGCTAAGGAAGAAATTGCCATTTCTCACACAAATTTTCAAAACAAAATACTTGGTCAACACATTCTTAAAACTCTCCAAAAGCCATACTGCTCGTCCCTAATTAGTTACTTTGGGCATGCCAACACCCACTTGATCACCACTCTTACTAGTTTTTATATTAAATAGACTTCTACCTCTTTAATCCCATCATCCAACTTTTGTTACCCTTTCCTTTATGTCACTACATGCATTCTGCTAGTTCTCAGGCGCCTCACCTTGGGCCATACAAACATGGGCAAGCTTGACAAACCAATTAACACTTGTCAATCCCTTTCTCAAACTCGACTACAATCACCCTAATTCCTGCAGCTTCACCAAAATCTTGTACAAGACTTTCACAGTCTCTTCTTTCACCTAAACATTTGGTAGGGCTCTTTTACTCCACATGCTACCTTATCCTAAACACACCCCCATCTGCTACCCCATTGTCTAACATATTCAATGTTCCTTCAAAATATTTTTTTCTTTTCCACCTCTTCTTTGCTTGTTACTGCTTTCCTACCTGCTCTCCTTACTGTTGCTCAAATGCGTTTTCTTGGTTCCTAACACAATTCATCTCCTTCCAATATATCATCATATTCTCCCTGAAGTTCATCAATATTTACTCACCCTGTCTCTCATTTGTCCTCTTTTTCAGCTTGTGTACCTCTTTTTTGACCTCCTGCTGCTTCCTCTTGCACAGTTTCCAATCATTCACACTGCCACATCACCCAACTCTTGCATTCAGATACCCTAACACCAACATGCAACAATAAATCTGAAATATTAGGTTTGAGTTCCAAGCCTCATACTCAGGTATGTTAACTGCATCTATTGAAACACTTTTCAGGTAAAGCAAAACCAAAGACTGAATAAATGAATACAATATTTGCAAGGTGTGATTCATAAATATCAGATCAATATGTTGTAAGATGATAATTAGAATTCCTTCATAGTATTTCAGAAACACGATACCAGTATTATTTCATCTTACCTCTACAATAGCATCGACTGGACAAGCCTCCTGACAAAAGCCACAGTAGATACACTTCGTCATATCAATATCATATCTTGTTGTACGTCTGGCACCATCAGCACGTTCTTCGGCTTCAATAGTTATAGCCTACAAAAAAAAACTTTCTCAATAATGCCTCCATACGTAGCTTATTCAGTCTGCTGGCACACAACTACATTATTACGACAATTCTGGAATTTCACAATTTTGAAGAATATACATACTTCATCCTATAGATGAAATATGCTTTCAGTCTCCTCAAATAAATGCGAGTCCATATATCCCTGTTTAAGGTTGCACACTCACCTGAGCTGGACAGATGGCTTCACATAATTTGCACGCTATACAGCGCTCTTCACCAGATGGGTAGCGACGTAAGGCATGCTCTCCCCGAAACCTGATGGATACAAAAAAAAATATCAATTTTAAACTTCTGTTGTAATGCAATACTTTATCTAAAAAAGGTTACAACCTAAAAATAATTTATGAATATCCAATAAAATGCTTTCCAAAGTCAGTCAGCCACATATCTAAGAGGCAAGTGGAAAATCTACATCAAAGGAGTTAGGCATACCCACCCTTTCTTTCAGCCTATGGGATTATGGAAGCATATAATGGTTCTTTAAATATACCCCCACAACAAGGTGCATGTTGCCTCAGGTGAAGGCAAAATGCCTGCAACTTGAATTAATCCATAGTCATTTTTTGTCCCTATCTCGTAAGTGATATTTTAAAATTCATTCTTGTACCAATTATTTCATCAAAAAGCTGTCCTTTTAATATTTTTCTCCCAATTTAATTATACAATTTGTCTTGCATGCATAATGGTCTTTCAAAACTTTTACCACAACATGAGGACACAGATGGCTGAACCAGGACAGACGAAGAGGCAAGGATAAACATTGGAACGGTCAGTGGGGCATGGCTGTGCAGTCTGGTTTTTGTGAATTGTACTTGAGAGCTACATATCTGACATGCATCAGTGAGGCCATTCTTTGTGTATTCTAAATGATATCTTAACAAAGCAGGAAAGGCAATATGCATGAAAAAAGAGGTAACCTAAAACCTAATCAGTTAATTGCACAACAGATACCTACACTGTTAAGCTTATATTATTGTACTGTTCTTGAATTATCATGCTAACAAGAATGTCCACAGATGGACACCTACAAATGAGGACACAAAATGGTGATGATATTATATCCTTTATACACCATGTGTAGTGCCCAAGCACAAAAACTAAACAATTTTAATAACATGACGTATCCTAGGTTTACCATTCCTTAACTTTGGTTACTCGGTCCAATATTCCTTCTCATGCATGCTCAACTTTATGAAATTTGCAACTACTGATAATAACCTCTTTCAATGCTACCTACATATTCTTAATACATTCTGTAGTCTATCTCTATCCATTTCATATGCTTCCTTTACATCATAGACTAGTAATCGTTTATCCCTTTCATTCATTTCTGAAACAACTTTTGGCCGAAAGTCTTCCAACAAACCTTGGGCTAAGAGGTCCCTTTTCAAAGGGATAGTTGATGGTTGCTGGCTCCTTAAATATATGACCCAGAGTTACAGCAGCACCTGTAAAATAAGCCAGTATATATCTTTATTAGCTTAAAGATTACACAGCATTTCTTCTTAATAACACAAGTTAAGCTTAAGTGAAAAATATGCTGGAAGTCTTGAAAGTTTCACATAAGAGACAACATGCAGTGTTGATAGAGATGCTTTGTCAAATAAATGGTGTGTGAGTAAAGCTATTGGAAATGGTGAGTTTTTATGAAGATAGTAAGGCATGTGTTTGAGTAGGAATAGAGGGTGATGGTGGCTCTGTAGCTGGGATGTGTGATGTCACCATGGTTGTTTAAACTGTTTAGGGAAGGGGTGGCATGGAAGATGAATGAGAGAAGCAAATCTGCCATATGTCAGGTGGGGAGGCCTGAGAGACATGTAGGTTGCTGTTTGCTAATGACATAACTCTGGGGCAGATTCAAGTGAGAATACATAAGACAGTTTTAGAGTTTGGATGAGTGAGTAAAAGAAAGGGAGCCAATAATTTCATGTGAATAAAAGTAAGGTATTAAGTTTAGCAGCGGCAAGATGTAGGTTTGTTGGAGTGCAAGTCTGAATGGAGAAAACTTGAAAGTATAGATTTAATGACACAACACAAGGCAAGTCAGCAACTGTGTGAAACTGCTCATTCATGGCACTACATATGGAAGCATGGTAGGTGTTTCAAGGTCTCTTGAATATTGAGATAACTTATAGTCCGTGAAACAATTTTTGAAAGGTATAGGATAAATATGGTTCTCACAGAAAAGGGAAAAATAATTTGTTGAGATGCTGGATAATGTACAACCAAATTTTTTACCAAAAGCTTTAAACCTTTTTAATTCCAAAAGCTCTGAGAACATCAGCATATGCAAATGCCATATTGATTTTTCTTTGTTTTTCATATACACTGAGAAGGATAATGCAATTGTAAACTGAAGAATACACATCTTCTCATTAGGATAAGCCTTTCTTAACTTTTTTGAATTATAACTAGTTTTTCACATATCTTTTTCATACTACTCATTGAAAAATAAATGAACTGATGTGATCCTAATCAAATACCACAGATTAAAATTTTCACTGGGGGAGGAGAACACATTTGATAACAAAAGAAAAACTTAAATGGAGTGATAAGCATGCGTAATGTTGGGTTTATCCTTAATCTACTCAGTGAAGCATTAATAAGAGCAATTTGAAAATCATACATTGGCTATCTTTCTGACGAAGTGAGAAATCACTTACTCGAAATAAGTTAATGCACTTTTCTATCTATTGTCTGGAATTACCTAACTTAAAAATGCAATAATGCATCCTATGCCTGTTGGTGAATACTGAGTAAAGTACATGAAAACATTAATGTGAATTCTTAACTTACTCATTACAAAACAAAATGGTTCCTGCTACCGGGTAACAACGTAAAGAGGTGACAAAGTCTACGCAAATATCACATCTACTCTAAACTGAAATAATGTCACATACAAATAAATCTGACCTCTCATCAGTTCTGACCAAAACACAGAGGCAGCTGCACGGTCGGTGATGTCCTTCCACTCCATACTGGGCTCTTCTGGGGACACATATTTGTAGCAAAAACGTGCTTGTGTTCCAGCAGTACTTTGTAAGCATAACTTCAGTAACGATGTACTTGTGACTGCAAAACAATTACCTCGTTATAAAAAAAAACATTTTTTTCATACCTTATCACCACTTCCTGCAAGTTAGCACCATGAACAGACGAAGAAAGGCCGCAGTCATTCACATCCATTCTCTAGCTCTTGAACTTCCACTGTAAGTTTGAGCTTTATGTCAATGGACAGAACCAAGGAATGTGAACGTCCTTGGTAGACCATGGAAAGGTCCATGTGGCCTGGCTGTGGATGGGGAGCTGTGGTTTCAGTGCATTACACATGACAGTAGATAATGGATAAGAGCGGATGTGGCCTTCCTTCATCAGTTCCCAGCACTACCTCCCTAATGGGGGACATGGTGAGCAAGTATGAAAAAAAGTTTGCATTTGTGTGCATTACACAAATACAAACTTATTTCATAATTCACAGGAAGTTTCATCAAAATAAATTACACTTTTCTTTCACATGTCCATACACAATAGGTATTTCAATAACAAACCCAAATCCCTAAAAATTCACATCTACAGCATTAGCAACATTGTTTTAAACAAAACAATTGCAGACATGAGCACGACAATGATACGGAGAAACGAAATAACAGACAATCACATCAATACCTTTCATTTGTCATACTGTATATAACCCCAAGACACACTTTACAACTTTTATACTAACCCAATAGTTTCCCTGGTTATCACAACCCGTGCCACTACTGTCGCATATTAATCAATGCAAAATAAAAAAAATTCTAAGTGACTGAATTGGTATCTTTAAACTTCACATAATTAATTGCTGGCAGCAACAAAATCCAACTCTACCACTGAACATAAATATGAAACCATAATCAAATATTCCTTAAACATAAATATGGAAACTATTAGCTGCTATGGGAAGTCTGGTGAAATTTTCATGGCTTTCAGTTAAATTCAAGATGCGTTTCACCTATTCTTAAATTATTGAATCCTACATTTCAAATATCTTTTCTAGCCTTCCTACTATCATTATCATTTAAAAATAATTATCAAAATGATAATCTGAAGCTATCATTTAGTCCCCCACATAGTTATGTGATGGCCTTAAACTCGAATAACACTATCTATTAAACCTGAAATCATTCCCAAGTCAATATAACAGCCTATCTAACTTTCTCCCAATAAATCTCTAGATTCAAATATATGAGAAATCCATTTACATAAACATCCTAGAAACGTAAAATAAGAGGGCCCATGTATTGAATTTAGATATACCCACATATGGGTCCTACGTAACAACTATTGCGTAGCCTGACTCATCAGTCATTTATATAACCTTCTTTAAAGTGCTAATGAAAATCATATGAACCACTATATATGTTCCTAAAGTGAACAACAAAATCTATGAAGGAGATGGGTTAACATGCGCAAAAATACCTTGTCTTCCCTGAGAACACAGCCGGATAGCAGCCATGTTTACGAAATCTGCAGAATGATAGAAGGAAGTGGAAGCTGGAAGACCAACCACAGAAACTATTGTGATGATAGTAATAAAGAAATTTGCCGGTTATATATTTAGAAATTAGTTTTACTTTCACCACGAAGATGTCGTATTAATTCTAATTTGCGCCCTCTATTTCTGTCATTTACTTGTTCTGCAGTTAATTGTCTGCTTGTACAAATGAGTTTTCGTTATAAATATGTCTTAGCAGATGCCCACTTTTGTTTTCGATAATTTTACATCATTTCATGGCATTGCTGTTCATTTGATACATGAGAGTGCAATGCAGTGAAATTCTTATGCCACTTGTTGGTGTCAAGCTCTGGGTTATAGAAAAGTGACAGTTTGAATCATACAACCTAGAAGAACTTCAATGAACTGAAAAACCCAAAACGCAGTGAATCTTAATATATCTATTGATCCAATTAAATACTACATCACTAATTGATCTATATCGTAATTGAGATATACAGTATTCAGTAACCTGATTCATTAATAACAATTTACGTATTTCTTACAATCATACGGCTGTAAATTGAATCTATTTTGGATGAAATCATTTATCATACTTCACACAAGACATACATCCACCTAAGAGCTTACTACACTATTGTGTAGTTACACATGGCCTTACGTGTGCCACTAATGGTACTTCAAGCACACACACACCCGGGAATGTGTGGTTATGACAAGAATCTATGGAGGACTTCGCGAACTTACTCCAATGTGTCCAGATAAGGGCAATAACGAGCAAAGCAAAATGTGTGTAGTGTATAATGTGACTATGAAGTGAGGACCAGGATTTTTGCTGTACATTATTAAGTAAGATTAAGTGAGAGCTGAAAAAAAAAATGGAAGTCTCTATGACAGGCCTTGGAGGACTTTGCGAACTTACTCCAATGTGTCCAGATAAGGGCAATAACGAGCAAAGCAAAATGTATGTAGTGTATAATGTGACTATGAAGTGAGGACCAGGATTTTTGCTGTACATTATTAAGTAAGATTAAGTGAGAGCTGAAAAAAAAAATGGAAGTCTCTATGACAGGCCTTGGAGGACTTTGTACATTATTAAGTAAGATTAAGTGAGAGCTGAAAAAAAAAAAATGAAAGTCTCTATGACAGGACCTTGGACCTCGGGTCAGCGATCCCCTATGCCTCCCAGTGATACCCAGCCAGAATTCACTTACCATCTTCGTAGTTCTCCTCCAGATCCTGCCACATACATCTTTGAGCTTCTTCAGGAGGGATGACCAGACTTGAGAGGTATGATTGTTTTGGCCAAACACATAAATATCTCATAGAACATTTCCTTATCCATTAACAACAGCAAAATGGGCTTCTTAGTGTTCTTCAGCAGACAGTGGTCTTACATTCCCCTCCTTGACTCAGTTGCTGTATATTCTTTTTCATATATATATATATATATATATATATATATATACATATATATATATATATATATATATATATATATATATATATATATATATACATATATGTTCCGGGAATTCGATCCACAAACTTTCTCCACCTCACACATGATATTTGACTATACAACTCACACAGTTTTTTCTTAATTTACAAATTTTGTTTTATCCATAGGGAAAGGTAAGCCTCTTGAGTAATGCCTTATAAAAATCTAGCTTTACTATTTCTTTAGTTGGCACTTTTGGGTTCCAGATGTTAAATACAACGGGAGAATATTATAGTAAGTTTGTTAGATGAGATCTTTGGTTGCAGAAGCCATGTTAATTGTCAGATATTATTTCATGAATTAGAAATTTTATAATGTGGTTAATTCATCAGGATATAAGTGTCATTGGTGAACAGAATAATGAAGGCTATTGGTATAAGTATGGATACGAAAAAAGGAACAAAGGACAAAAGTTCTCCCAACCCTGACCCATGCAGCTGAAACAGACATCGAATGAGTCAGAGGTCAAGGATCCAGAATGGCAAAAAAAAAAAAAAAAAAAGCTGTTTGAAAGGAGCATGTGGTATGATTGTATGGAATGAAGAAAGAAATGAGGGGGGTGTACAAGAAAATGACTGGGTGAAACATAATAGTTTGAGATGGTTAGGTCATGTGGAAAGAATGCAAGATTGGAATTGGCATTAGAGATAAAGATAGATAGCATGTATTAGTGAGAGTGAAGGGTGGGTGGGCAGTTATCTCTAGATGGATTTTGTGAAGGTTTCATGACTTTCCTAGTTAGGGTTGAGGTTGGATTGTGCCTGATTTTTGAGTAGAGTCTCATGAGTATGTCTGTGTGTTCTTTGGGAAAGGAAATGTCATTGGAATGGGTCAGAAGTGCTTCATGAGAGGGGGCTGGATTGATGTGGTATGTGTGGATCTTCTTTAGTATGTGGCAGAGTTGGTTGTTGTGGGTATTGTTGTTTAGTTTACTGCGGAAGGAATTACAGTTTTCAGTCTGCCTTTCAGCCATAAGGTAGTGATAGTGTTACTTAGAGTCTGGATTTTTTCTCTGATTTCTGTTGATAGTTTGTGGTTTTGTCTGTTTTTTTTTTTTTTTGCTTTATGAGGTGTGTAATTTGTGGGGAGAAGTTTGGCTATTTCTCTTTATGGCTTGGTTGATTTTGATGCAGTGTGAGACTGCATGATGTAAGGAAATTACCTATTTTGAAGTTTTGGAGATTTCTTTCCATGTATTGAATGAAGGCTGGCCAGTCTGTCTGTGATTTGGGGATGTTTAATAGTTTTCCATGATTTACATTGAAAAAGTACTATATGTGTAATTCAAAGACACACATCAGAAAGATAGAATATTTATTGCAAAGAGCTTCAAAATAAGAAATATCTAGAACAGATAACACACAATAACAAGGAAATTGTACAATCGTGAGATGAGAGCATGTAGTAGATATGTACACAACAAGCAAAATGAGTGTATACATTATTTTCGAGCATACACAACCACCTGATCACACATGTTCATATACCGTTGCACCATTTCCAGAATACACTGTAAACCTGAAAACCAAGATGTTAGCCCAAAGACAATTTAAATGTGTCCATTCCAGCAGTGGTTATATCAAATTGTTAATGAAACTGGCAGTAGGTGCAACTACTACAGAGCATGTGCAAATCATAACATATATTGACAAATGGTGGACACATCTTAACACAGGTGTACATATCTCAACACTGGTGTACATGTCTCAACATTAATATCTATATCAAATGTCAGAGGCAAGCATGAACCACTCAGCGGGGTCAGTAGATTACAAAAGTCAATTACAACAATAATAAACTTCATTAATTCATAACATCGAAAGACTGAGAAGAGAGGAGAGGAAGTACTGATCTTCCATGGGTGAAGTACTCTTGTACCCCTCACCTAGTAATGTGACTCTACAGATCACTATTTAGATACCAATACCCTAATTTGTAGCCGAATTAGCCTGAAAATCTGTATGCAACTCAATTTGAAACATTCAGGAATTTAATGCCAAGCAATATTTTGGTTATCCAAATCATGTGATATCTCATTTCTACCTTTTATATTCACCCACAGGCTCATGTTTTTTTTATTGACAATATTATCATGCTTTACCATGCACTTATGAACAAGTGTTATGTCATAAAGCTGCTGAGAGAATTTCTCATTAAAAGATATGAAATTTTTTACGTCAGCATGAGCTGTTTTTTTAACAATTCAAAGGTAAGGCTTGCTCCATACTTTTCAATTAAAGATTTGTCTTTTTAATCTTCTGAACTTTTTTAATCTGCTGAATAGCTTTCACTTCTTAGTTTCAGGTTTTACTTTTTCTGCCATTTGTAAATCTTACCAAAATCATACTTGGTGCTTGTTCCACTCATCATGATACAGATGGAATCTTCTCTTTAATTATACACTTTTTTCTTCAGTATCATGCTGAATGAAAAATTTTAGACTGATAAGGCTGTTGTCATATGAACAACGTACTTCACAGACAAAAGTGCACACTTGATATATGACCAGCTTTGCATATGAATACTTCTAGTATAATACACAATGTCGCATATGTCTCTTACTCTGTATATAATGTATATTATTCACTAAACTCATTGGAAGGTGGTGTACTCATGTACTCCTGTGGCATTGCTGTCACCAACACACAAATGCTATAGGTGGCCCAACAGTATTGCCTGAAACATTTGTAGAAGACTCTACATGAGCCTTACAAGCACATAAATGAAGCAGTTTATTGGTTGCACTATAAGAAACATGTGCATGTATGGAAAGAATAAATTAATGTGTTAATAAATTGAACAACTTGTACACTGCACAGAAACATATATAAGTAGGAGACAAGAAACTTACAATGACATAAAGCAATGTGTTTAGGATACAAATGAGTTTAAAATATATAGAGCCATAGTGTGATTGTTTGTGGCCATGTGAAAGTAGAGAGGCCACAGGATGACTGTATAAGGCTATTATGTAAATGTGTGGCCCTAGTGTACACTAACATGTTTAAGACCAGAGTGTGAATGTAAGAAGTTGCAATATTCATGTGTGACCATTGGGTGAATATGGTATTACCAATTTGTAAATATGGGAAGGTACCATTGCACTCATAGGGCACTCGCTACTTATCCTTGCATTTTTACATACACATTTGAATTTTTTCAATCCTATTAGCATTTACTTCCTCTTCTTTATTTTGTCCCACTCTCCATGATCATGTTGCCCATGTAGCTGAAGAAATATCACCTCATATATCTCTGAATATTATTCCTGCCTAATTTCCAATCATGCCCCTTTTATTTTGCTTTGTTTTATGGGTTAAAGAGTAAGCAGATTGAGCACTTTCCTTTTCTTTTCATAGCTCATTCCCTTCAGGATTGACATCAGTCTTGTTGCAATCCTATGAACTTTTTCAGCAGTTTTCTGTGCCTCCTCGGATGAGCATGGTGTAGTGTGAATAAGTGGAGTCACTGTGTGAACATGTGAAGCCATAATGTAAATGTGTGGGTTAAACTGTGAACATGTAGAACAGTACACCAGTATGAATGTGTGGAGCTGCAGTGTAAATCTACTGGGTTCTAAGTTAATGTATGGGGCTATAGTGAGATTATCTAAAGCAGTAGTGCAAATGTATGGGATCTCAGTCTGAATGTGGGGTCACGGTGTAAAAGTGTAAGGCACTACTGAAGCATGAAAATGTGTGTTAGTGTTGTGAATCTGAACATAATGAAAAATTTGAATGAGACTAAGGAAGTCATAACAAGAAATTGTATTTTTCAAGAGAACTTTTAGTTTCTGATATGTATTCCAGTGATGATGGTGACTAACCAAAGTAATACATCTAGTTTCTCTGACTACGTGCTTCGTATCTTGATACTGTGATCTGCTTCAGCAGATACTAATTTGTTGCTAATTTTGAAATGTTTATCATGTCATGGCACTACTTTTCCTTTGAACTCATTATACGAAGAGTTTATCTGGTATTAATATGCATTACTTTATCAAGTTAAAAAACATATTTGTGTTGTTACATCTAAGTTGTTTACATTACATCTATCATGATAATTTTAATATATCTTTTATTTCTTTAAATATTGCTAATACTTAATAATGCTTTGTTTCCAACAGTTAAGTATATTTTGCATCTTTTCATTTGTGTAACATATTTCATTATAACAATACCTGTGTGCATGATACCCGTTAAGAATATGTGATGCACTTTTATATGAACACTGTGTTCATTTCTTTTTGTTTTCATTGTGTTCATGTTTTCATACACTTTATGCTTTGATCTGTAGTTTTATCATTAAATTTCAATGGTACTTCCAATATACACAATGAATCTCCAGTGCAGCTGATTTTCTATGTAGAAAGTGTATTTTCTATACTAATCTTATACTTTTTTGTAAGCAGTACTCATTTTTGCTTTACAGTTAGACTGAAATGCCCAGACTAGTACTAATATTAACTCCCTACCTCCGTCATATAACCTTTTCATGTACTCTTCAATGCAATAAGATAAAAGACTAGTAGCTGTTTTAATTCTGTAATCTGTTCTCTGATACTTCCCTTTTAATGAAGTATGGACTGTATGCTCTTACTACCATGAGAATTAGCCACCTTCCAATGATTTGAAAAAATACATTTTCTCCAGCATTACAATGAGGGGGGTTTTGTTTCCTAAGTATCCATAACAGCCATTGACATATCTGTTTACATTTCTGTTCCATCAACACCGTAACAATCTGGATGAGAATGCTTGATTAGATTTTCATGTCATCTGTGTTGCAAAGTTCCAGCTTATTAAAGTACTCTTTATGATATCTAATGCAATGCTTACTGTTCAAAATATAATTACTGTATATGGAAATACCATTAAGCATGCCTATCCACTGAACATTGCATTTGTTCTTAGTGGTTAATATCTATGATAAAAATGGAATAATATAGAATATATGGTGGAAGATGATACAAATAGATACTGTTACTGTAACATATTTAAAGACTTTTTTAATTTTTCTTAGATTACAGGCTCTTTTAATGAAGTTACTGATATATGATCCCCAAGTGGTTAAAGTTACAGGAAAAATACACTTAGAGAATTTAGAATTGTATCATACTGCATCTTTTGTATCATCAGTAGCTAGTTTTAACATCAAATGCAAGTGTTGATAAAAATATTCTTTTCAATTTTGCCTTCCACTGAGCATGATAATTACCACAATTTCCAGAAGTAGTTATTAGGTAAAATTCCTAAGACATAAAGAAGAATGTGCATCAAACATTATTTAGAACAATAAAGGCTCCTTTGCAACATGATGAAGTGCACTGCTAACAGAAATACCAGCATTTTTAAGAAAAATTAAGTTATTCCTATTCTTTAGTTATTCATGTAATCATCATTATACAGAAAGTTAACATGGTATAGAGTGGAACTACCATTTATATACTGGTATTCTACTTAATATGAATATGATCTACAGGTACTTACTGTAGTCTTACAGCTTGGTACATCTTCACTGCAATGCATATTTCCTAGTCAAAATTTGCATGATACTAAATGGGACGGACACGAATAGGAAAGTAACATCAAAATGGCCTAGAATTAATCTATATATTCTTGTCCTTTCAGACATGTGCAAATTGGACTTGCATTTACTGAATAATGAAATATTAATATTACTTACAGAATTATTGATAATATTATTACCATTATTATCATGCCACAGAAGGGCTATTGCATTGAATATTTGGAATGCATTAGAATGGCACAAAAAATGACATATCATTCTATGATGTCCATATTTGTGCAGCCTTTGTTTTCAAATACCTGGACAGTATTCTTCATTTTACATTCAGTAGAGCCTTTGGCACCGTCCACAAACTATTATGAAATGCTCTAACTGGTTGAAAGCAGGAGGTAGACAAGGCTTGAGGAGATACAAAACATTCCTCAGGCAGTAACTAGTGATAGTGGGCTTAGCCAAAGAAGCTAGAGAATGTTTTATAAAGTGAGGGAAATACACACACAATTCAAAGGGATAAGTACAATCTAGACATGACAAATGAAATAAGCAAACCTCTGGAGGAGTCAGCACCATGACTGTGACATGCATTGCTCTAGTGGAAGGTTTACAGAAATGACCACTCCCATATAAATATATGCTATATGGGAAATACATGGTAGGCAGAACATGCTGACTTATCATAGTAAGACAAATGGACACCTGAATGTGACTAGAAATTGAAAAATTCATATTCTTAACCATGTAAAATCCAATTCTGAAAAACCCATCCCACATTAGATGACCACAGATATATGCATAGCTAAGACAAAAGTCTCTCATTTATTGTCACTAAAAATAGCACTGCATGATTAAACTATTGATGGGAACACAGACCATACCATTTTTATTATTAATGGTCATATCAAAATTATCATTCCTTCACACATAGGTATTTTTCCCACTTAATCTGACCAATCAAGAATTAAAACCATTTTTCATATGCCAACATTTCCATACATAACTGTATGTACCTGTGAACAATATATAGCACAGTCGAGAAAGTAAAATCAATTTTGAATTCATATACCACACTGGACTTCATACCTATAGAAGTCACATGGAAGAAGGCTGATATGTGAAAGACAGGCTCAGGCTTAGGTACACTGGTTGCTGGTAAAGTAGACCAGTGCAGAAAAGTTCTGACTTTCCTACTAATGAATTACTAAAAGGATTACCTTCATGTGACACCAGCCTCATAAGGGTATCTTTGTGTGTAAGAAAAATATATCAAGAACTAACTATAGACCAACTTTTTCTAAGTATCTCTACTGTACTACTGTACTGAGGCTGCCTATTAAGGATCATTATCATATCAAATTAGACTAAGATCCCTAAGTACTGGAACATTATGTAATACAAACTACTACAATAGGCATTGTGCAGTCTTCTTTCCAAACAAAATCATTCAGGGCCACTTTCCCAGACAACAAGCATACAAAACTCATCCACAACACAAACTCAAGCAGTGATACTCAAAAGGCCTGCAAGCTAACTTCACTCTGTACAAACCTTGTTACCGATGTGAATACAGAATCTTGGTTCAAAACAGCCTGCTGAGATATATGATGTACGTAGACTTTGCTACACATAAAAAAGTACGGGCTAATTTCCACTCTACTAACATAATATAAGGCTACTATGTACTTAAAAAAGTATATATATATACATACAGTATATGTATATATATGTACACCATAACTTTGTTTATCCAAATGCACGATCATAAAGATCCCAATTTATTCAGATAACTGCCACTTATACCAAGTACATTATACCCATCACCATCTAACTAATTCTGCTACAAAACATTGCAGTCCATTGTCCCTCAGCACAAGAAACTTTCAATAATGGTGAGTAAGAGTAAGAAAACTTTTATCTCATTATTGTATTCGGATTTACTTGATTTTTTATACAGGAAAGCCTCATTTATCTGAACCACTGACCATCTGATATTTAGTCAGCTGAGGTACCAAAATTGTGGCCTTGTGTTCACTTATCTGATTGTCACACTCACTTATCAATTCATGATGAATGTCTTCAATCCAAATTTGTCAAAAATCATGTATGCTACCTTCAAGCCTTTACCCATGTATTCCTGCAACCTCTACTGACTCATTCATCTAATCAAGAAATGAAAATAAACAGTTTCTTACAACTTCCTGAGGAACAGGATGAAAATGTGACTGAGTCTTAGGTACCTGAGAAAGGACATGCAGCACACTGTGACTCCTTTGTCAGGTTTTGGTAAGAAACAGGAAGGAAGGAGGGAGAGTGTAAGTGGAGGATTACTGAGGCTCTCACATCTGCCTTGTTTCTTTTGTGGCACTATTTTATAGGCTGAATGGTTTGACTGAATTTCAGGACTGATTCTAGACTTATCTGAGGAGCATAAAAATATAGATTCCATACATGCAAACCCAGCTATCTATTGAAATTGAAGTGATTGTAGACTAACAAAATCCTAATACCTCATCATGCTAACCTCCTTCACTCATGTCATTCCTTTTTGTAGCTAAATGTCTGCCATCCAAAATCAGCCAATGGTAGATTGTATACTGAAACCTATCTAAAAGGTTTCCCAGTCACACATAAATGACACCAATCTCCATTAAGGTCTTCAATTTTAATGCTTATTCCATCAAAATGTATGATGAGAATTTGGAATCATACTTATTGGTTAGTTCGGGGCCTTATGTATTTGTATGTACCTTAAAAAATAAATCCTGCAATATATTCAGGTGTCTGGTATGAACCTCATAACTGTTGCAAGCCCAATTTTCTTGATAGCGTTTGAAGGATCCCATGATTCCTATACTGACTAGAGGCATGTATAGAAGCCAGCTGTCACATCCAACTCTAAAGAACATGCAGAAATATCAGTATGGCTAAGTTACCCAGAGAAAGCCATGGAGGGAAGTTGCTGCACAATATGAGCCCACCTAGGGCCTCTTACTAACTGTACAGTATAAACAAACATACAAGATTATATGTGGTTCAGATGATGGTAACAGCCAACTATCATATTCACACGTCAGAAGACCATGATGAGTGATTTTGAATATACAGTTAAAGGAAGATTCATTTTCCAAGCATGAAGACTTACGTTAGACAAAGGATCATATGCTAGGGTTATTTAGCATATGTACTTGGATTAAACAGTGGCAGCATTTTAAGATTTAAACACCTTAGCAGTGCACCAAGGTTTCATTTTCTGCAGTACTGTGTTTAAATGGCTGGGGATAATTATTTTAATGCTGGCATAAAATACTTTTTCTTAGAGAGTGTTACCAATTTTTTCACTGTAGTTGTTCTTTTGACTTTCAGGTGGGTAAGGTCTTTTTAATGGATTGGATAAGTTGTGTGAGGAAAAAATGTATACTAAAAGTGTTAAAATGTCTAATATTAAAGTTATATGACAGATAAAAAAGTTTAAGAATTAGAGCCCCAAGAGTATAAAATAAAACTCCTCCCCTGTATTATGCACGTGGATATTTACATGAGAAAATGCACAAATAGTTATCACATACATACATAAACCACAGAGGAAGGAAGATCTGACAATAACCTTTAAGTTTCTAAATCAGTTGGGCAATGTAGACAGTGAAAAGTTCTTCAAGAGATGAGGTACCAGAGTACCAAGAGCCCACAAAAAAAAGTTGGATATAAAGTTGGTTAGAAAGATGTGAAAAATACTGGTTAAGCATAAGGATGATGGATGTCTGGAAAAGACTAAGCAAGGAAAAGGTGAAAGCTGATGGTATACAAAGGCTTAGAAGTCTACATAATGTCACAGGAGGTTCATGAAATGGGGTCCAATGAATGCAGAACCTTCTCTCTGTATTGTATGAATATGTTAAACACGCACACACACACACACACACACGAGTTTGAGGTCATCTGATCTCAACCTTTATATTTTTGTAAAAGACTGACGATGTAGACAGTGAAGAGTTCTTCGAGAGATGTAGGGATAAGGTAACTAAAGGACATAACATGAAATTATGCTACATGTTAAAAATCATATAAAGAAGTTCTTTTATAATGTAAGAGTGGAGAGAGAAAATGACTTAGGACATGGTCAATGCAAACAGCATACAAAAAAATAACAAAGTTGTATGATGATTGTAGAGATTTTAAAGAGATAGAGCCCCTGAGTGTACTCCTTCTCTCTACAGTACAAAAAGTAAGTACAAATAGGTCATTACACACATCATACTATGCTTTTCTACATTCAGCACTAAATATCATGGATGGTGAAAGGAAAAACAGAGGGCTATTGCTGAATAAGGATACTGAAGGTGTGAATATGAAGAATGAGATTATGATGACTGGTGACACCAGTATGTTCAGGGGGGATCTAAAAGCAAGGATTTTTTGTTTATATGATACTGAAGTTGCCAGGGCAAGGTGAAAAAAATCAAGAGTATATTTTTAAAACCCATGTTTAATGCTAAGGATCATTAAAGAAAATGGATAACCTGAGTATCACCATGATTCAGCATGACTGCAATAATGAAGGGGGGCTCCTTGGGTAGGCATATGATGGAGCAAAAAAGCAATCTGACCAGTATTCAATGAACAATGAAGGAGAGGAGAGGCTAGAACTAGGAGCTAATTCTGGAGCCAAGGAGGAAAGCTGCAAAACAGAGGTAAATGGAGGGGAGTAGAAGTCTAGGAATTTTGTAGCAGATGGACAGATTGAAATATTGAATAAAACCACAAAAGAGATTATGCATGCAGAGACAGGACAGTCAAGGAAACAAATGGAGCAAAATAGGACTTAAAAAGGGAAAAATAATTCAGGATAGTTGTGCACTGATGAAAAAGTACATAATAGAAAAGACTGCAGATAAGGAATAGAACATAACATGACTACAGGCGATAAAAGAGAGGTGAGCTAACATGCAAGTGAGGAAGGTGCACAGGGGAAAGTTATCACACATCCTTGGTTTTCTTCTTTTTCTTATTCCTTTCCCTTCTGACATATATACCCTTTACGTCAACCTCTCCCATATTTTAAACCTTTCAGCACAGCCTCTACAGCTTTTTCATATATGCTCCTCTTAATACCAGTATCTATATATATCCAGTTCTGCTTCTCAGCCTCATCCATATCAAGCCACTGGCAGAGAACAACCCTATATCAGTGTTTCCAGGGCTTCTACCTAATGCTCTTACCATTTCCTTTTACCTAATGTGACTACCAAATGTTCCTGCATACCACTTCTACCTAAAGTTCTTACCTAAAACATTTTAATGTTTCAACCCAGTGCTCCTGCCTACTGCTTCTATCTATCTCTTTTACCATTTTGCCAAAGGCAGGGCTAATGCAAAGCTTTTACTGCAGGATAATCTTGAGTTACAAAGAATGAGTTGGGTGGGTTACGTGATATCAAGTGTTGTGCGTGACAAGGAGAGATTGTATGTTTGTGGACAAAATGCCGGCAGTCCACATGTGGTGGAAGCAGAAAGAAAAGAAAACGACCTGGATCAGAGAAGTACAACTTGATATTAGATGAAGTGCTGGCTCACTGTGCAGCCATAACTAACCCTCCTGATACCCAGGTGGGAAGCACCAGTAATATACCTCCCTGGTTGGTGGCTGTCTACCAACTAGTGCCACACCACTGTCTTAACCTATCATTTCTTATTTTATTAACCCTCTTCACACCACATGCTTTCCTCAAACATTTCATTTCCAACACATTCATAATTACTGTACCTATTTATACAGTACGGATAAGAAATCTAAACTCATGGGACCCCATCTCTTGAACTTATGTGTGCACGTGTCTCATAAATCCATAAGATATAAAGTCAATACCTGCATAACTAGTACATATCAAGATAATTACAAAAAGCTGTGCCCAATTCAAGGGTTAGATAGCTGTGTTAGGAATTCTAAACTACAATCCATCTGAACACAAAATCTAAATTTTTAGTGCAGCCTCAGGTTTTTTATACCAAGGTCTAGTTATGACATTCTGTATAGAGGCAGAGGCACAGTAACAAGGCAGGGACAGTGAGCAACAGAAGTCAGGACACTTGATTTCTACAAATGACAAAAGATACATCTGTTACTTCATTATATCTATGTTCATCAGGTTCAAGAATACACACCCATAAGCTAAGAAGTGAGGAAAACTATACTTTATGTGCTGTATAGTACAAAAGATTGATTATTATACCATCAGCTACTGGTGGCTTACTTTGGACATTCCTATAATGCATGTCACCATTAGGCATCTCATTGTTCCTTTTAGGGGGTTCTGTATTATCAAACATCCATAGAAATGTTCCTCCTCTATCAGTTACTTTTCAGAACACAGAAGGAGTTGGACAAGTATCTATATCATATTGTTATTTACTTTAAGCAAGTTTTATAATAACTCTCATACTTCTTTAAACTTTGGTGTAAGTTACAACCTACATAGAGGTAGTATGACATTAGATAAAAGATAATGATATTGTACTTATACTGCATGTTGGACATGACATACCGGTAGGTATAGGATTTTAATCTAGGTGGTTACTAGGGTTTCTTGTGAGATCTCAAATGCATCATGCATTTAAAGTAGGGCAGTGCATGCAAAATCCTCCACATATATTTTGGTTACTAATAATTTTCATACTTTTACATGATGAAGACCAAACACTAGTGCTTATCAATTCACTAATGAGAAACAGAACAAAAAATGAAGACCCAAAATGGGAACACTAAATGGCAAAATACAAGAAATTTCTGCAAGATATAGAGGAGTTTGAAAATGTGTGGTAAACCACCAAGTGGGTTGCAGTATGAATGTGGGCAAGAAAAGAACCATTATCATGAGAAATGAATAATGTCTTTCCATCTCCCATGGATGACTGAGATTAACCAAGCCACTACCTATACACAGAAATATTCAGGGATTTCCTTTCTTAGTGTAGGGTATACTGGTATTAGGTAATGAGTAAGATTAAATTAATTTATTTGTCATTATGATGCATAATTCTTTTCAGAGTTTTTGTATCAAACCCAAATATATATATATATATATATATATATATATATATATATATATATATATATATATATATATATATATATATATATATATATATAGAGTGAATTGGATTGATGTGGTATACCGGGGTTGACGTGCTGTCAGTGGATTGAATCAGGGCATGTGAAGCGTCTGGGGTAAACCATGGAAAGCTGTGTAGGTATGTATATTTGCGTGTGTGGACGTATGTATATACATGTGTATGTGGGTGGGTTGGGCCATTTCTTTCGTCTGTTTCCTTGCGCTACCTCGCAAACGCGGGAGACAGCAACAAAGCAAAAATATATATATATATATATATATATATATATATATATATATATTATTTATTTATTATACTTTGTCCCTGTCTCCCGTGTTAGCGAGGTAGCGCAAGGAAACAGACGAAAGAATGGCCCAACCAACCCACATATACACACACACACACACACACATATATATATATATATATATATATATATATATATATATATATAGATAGATAGATAGATAGATAGATAGATAGGTAGATAGTATACTTGTTAAATAATTTATGAAGAACTTTCTTACAAAAAAGTCATAGATGGATAGTCAAGATGCATCTTATTCAAAAGGAAACACTGGCATAACTTTTGTAATGACAGTGGTGCAGAGTAAAAGAATGACATCTTGCTAGCTAATTCTAGTTCCTCTTTGTGACAAATGATAGTTATCAGGCCTCAGAACAATAGGATATGGATAAGCTCTGTTGTACTCCAATAAAACCAGTTTAGATATAATGTTTATAATTTCAGAGAGAAAATTTTGAAGCTTAAATTTTACTTTATCGGCTACTTGAAGAATTCAAACTATATCTGCGGTGACACATTCGGTAAGTAACTTATTGAAATGTACATATAGTATCGCAGTGTGGGTTCTGTGTGGTTTTGCATTGTGTACTGTACTTGTTTTTGGTGTTCACATATTGAATAAATGGGCTAATTTCATAAAACGAGAGAAAATTACAATCTCAATTATGAATTAGAATATGGCCTATTTATCTTCATTTATATTGACAGACCTTATTCTAAAAAGAATACTGAGTATGGTCATAACCAGCTTACTATATCACAAACAAAGCAATGAGAGAGAGAGAGAGAGAGAGAGAGAGAGAGAGAGAGAGAGAGAGAGAGTATTTATGAATACCTACAATAAAATTATGCCAATATGCAAGACTGGCAGATATATATATATATATATATATATATATATATATATATATATATATATATATATATATATATATATATATATATATTATATGCTGGGTAATGATTTAGCATGACATGTAGGTCAATATTAGCATCAGTTGGTGACTAAATCTAATAGTTATTGTCAAATACACTTCACATGATCAAGTAAGTATCTTACCATTATGAGTCCAATGAAATAAACTCCAAAGGAGTAGAGAAACTGCTTGCAAACCACTGCAAATATAGGAAAAAATTGAATGTACATACAGGATTCTTAATATTATGATCTGCAGAATACTTTAATAATGTCACAATTTTTTATGATGATGGTAGCTTGCACCATCTGCTGTCGATGTCAGTATTCTCCATTCTTGACGTCCTAAGCGACTGAGAGAAGCTTGGGATCTGCTATGTCCCCCCTGTTCTGCTATGCGGCTCCAGGGGGGCGGTCCTCAGATGCTCACCCAGATCTCTCCTGCTGTGCGTCGCCGCTGTCAGGAGGAAGAACTAGAAGAAGAGGCAGATGATGTGGTAGCAAGCAAAGGTGTGGTCACTTGTGTGAGGGTGGACCTGCGAGGCTCCAGATCCAGTGACAAACGGTATAGGTTGTCATCACTCAGAAGCAGGGATGGATCCAGCAAATAAGATATGACACGAGAATTGTGCTCAATCTTATACGGTGTTTGCTGGAAGTGACGAATCTCACGAATAACGTGAGCAATCTGTAAAATTAAGTAGATACATACAGGGTGGTGTCAAGGATGCCAAGACAGTCAGTAACGACTAACAGGAACGGTCATTACATTCACAGGTAACCTATGAGGATCACCTTGACTAACACTACTCATCATATTATGAGTTATTATTTGAGGGTATTCCCATGCCATATCATGAAAAATCTTTGGGGTCTGTCATGAAAAATTTTGAAAAAACCTATGTGTTTGTGAGCACAATCTTTGAAAGATCTATAAGGCTTGTTGTGATAAACTCGGAGGTATTTGGGGGGGGGTGTCTTAAGAAAATATTCAGCACTGTTACGATAAACCGCAGATGATTTCAAGAGAGTTATTACACATTATAGGGGATCTTAGAGTAATCAAGCTTATATATATAAAAAAAGAACAGTTATCAGAAAAAAGCATGAGGAAACTACAGATACAGATAAGTCATGTTACTTTAAGGCATGAAGTAATGGATGTAAACAGAAAGGGAATAGGAATGGAGTGGAAGTTAGAAACAATTTATGAAGTTATCACCAGTACACATGGCAGCTAGAGAATAGCTATATCTGAGTGGATGCGGCCTTTCTTTGTCAGTTCCTGTGCTACCTCTGTTATGCAGGAAATGGCAATCAAGTATGAAAAGAGATGGCATTGTGAACTGACTGAAGGTACAACATGAGTGAAAAGTAAACCTTGGGAGGCTGCATGTATATCAGTTGATAGAACACTGTACCGTCTCATCAAAGAATTTCTCATTCCAAAGGAATCCACCCTACTCCTGCTACTGAGTGTAGTTCAGCCTTGGGTTCCAGGACAACCCCAGGAAAGGGGGTCCTGAGGAGCATCAGGTTCCTTTCAGGAAGGGGGCCTGAGGTAATCTCAAATATAAATAAACTGTGAATAAGAAATAAATGAAATTGTAAACTGATTTAATTGAAATCATAACATGAAAATATCGGTTAATTCAGTTTATGATGCTTAAAAGAAATTAAAAAGGGAGAAAACTGTAGCAAAACCAATTGCAGACTGAGCAGAATAAAAGTCTGACATAACCAACTAACATAGTAAGGGCTAGCCACTAACATTTGATCTTTAGAATGTTTTTCTTCTTTGATTATGACTTTCTAATGACTATGATGGGGTTCCTGAAGGTATAGGCCAAGTGTGGAAGAGATCAGCTGAATATTGTAGGAGGGATTTGTAAACACAGAGGCTAGTAAAGTATTCGAATTGGATACTATACACTTAACATATAAATAATGGAGAAGAGTATGATACAGAAGCTAGTAAAGTATTCAAATTGGATACCATGCACTTAGCATATAGATGATGGTTTAGAGTATATGTTCAAGGAGTGAAAGGTACAGTTTACTGCTGTCATAAATAATGAAGAAAAACACAGATCTACATGTTAACAAAATTTTGCTATAAGGACTAATGTATATGTGCATGAATGAAAAACATGGATTTCACCAAAGAATACTTAATATAGTTCAAACATATGCAATGTCTTTGTCAAGCAATAGCCAGAATGAGAAAAAAGATCATCAAAAATAATAATTAAAGAAATGATAAAGGTACATCTTAAATGCAACTGGAAGAACATAGTGTGTGAAGTGACTGAGGTTAGATATGGAGGAAACCAACATTTTGCAGCAAGAAAAAATAAGACAATAGGAGTTTGACCGCATGGAGGATCAGATGACTTTTACTAATGTGCACTTATTAGTAAATTTGAAGAGCTAACTGCAAATATGAGAAATGATGTTTTAGATACAACATATAGTTATAATACAAATGAGAAGTATGCTATCTCTTGCATTAAGAACATGAAGTGTGTCCTATATATTTCACACAATGTAAGAGGGTAGCCCATGCAGAGTCTTTCCAAGCATTATAACATATCAAATATTCCAAGCATCCTAACGCTTTGAATATCTATGTGCTCACCTACTCTTGCATCCTTTACTTAAGTCTCCACTCCACTTTTGGTTTACTATGCACCCATTGTCATCTACCTTGCTATTAAGCACTTCTAGTCATTTTCACCAACATCCATGTTTCTGCTTGCCCTCATGACCTCAGCATTGCAAACATTTTCCAATCATAATATATCTTTCACTGATTTTTTTATGTTTCATTGTAGTTCATTTCCTGTTTTTATACTGTCCTCTAAAAGACCTGTCTCAGTCACTTGAACTGTATTAGCCATCTTCCTGTTCAAGATAAAATTTCCCTACATATAATGAAGTAAAATGTATCATCCCTTTCTGCTCTTCTGCAATATTTTCCATACCTGCATGCTTGAAATCAGTGTGTTTCTTTAGACTTCTAGTATGGTGATAACATTAAAGCTTTAATGATTCAGGCAGTACTTACTATAACTGCTAAGATAATCAAATCATAAACTGAAGGTCTTGTGATCCTACTCGAGACAAAAAAAATCTCTCCCTTTATTTGAATCCACAGTTATTCTTGCATTATACTGGCCTGTAAACTAATGCAATTTTCTTATCTCCTTTCTCCTTCCATTGCTCATTTTCATTTCTTTATTAGCCTATCTGGTGTTTCCTGCCCTAGTGAGGTAATATCAGTAACATATATACACTGGCTTTATATGTTCACTGCCACTCTCTAGCTGTCATTTATAATGTACTGTACTGAAACCCAGGCCCATCATCCAAAGCCAAGCCACACAGACCATTCTGTAACTCCCCATGACTGCCTCGTGTGCCTTAGTCCAGCTCATTAACAGAACATCACCCACTGTATACCAAATTACTCCAATTCATTCTATCCCATGCATGCCTCTCACCCTCCTAAATGTTCAGGCAATGATACCTCAAAGCATCTTTCTCCCCAACCTTCCATCTCCTTTTTGATCTCCCATCTTATAGTTCATCCCAAATAACCAGCCAATCTCTGTCTTATTTTAAGCACTACCCTATCAATAAACACATTAAACTACTTTGGTGATACACTAAAAACCTGATGCATTCTCATATCTATTTAGAACTCACACATAGCATTGTTTATTTTGTAACTGGTTCTATCTTTACTATAAAAGCTCTTTTGAGAGTATTCCCAGTCTTCCACATATCCATCAGCATCAAATCTTCTTAAAGTCCTGCTTTGAGTTTCACATGCCTTTTCTGATTCCATATATCATGGTTGCAGTTTTTTATTTTATACTGCTGAATCTCTGAAAAGCATGTATATCATGAAGAATTTTGCCCATGAGATTATACTACATTCTGGTGCAGTAACCCTATGATAACTGAATAAGTCAAACTAACACTGACTATACTTGCTAACTCCTAATTGTGGTAAATTATGAAAGGATACTGTAGGGAGATGGGGGATAAAAGTAATTTTTTAGCCACACAATGTTTTTCTTGTTCCAAAAGAATCTTGAGCTGATTATAAACTCAAGAATAACATGGTGCATTAACAGTGATTATTATTTCTATATTACATACCATTCTCATCTTGGAAAAGTTGAGGAGGCCATCCTCAGTAAAGTTTGGCGTGCCTTCCTCAATGAAAGAAAGATCAGTGAGGTACATTCCCAGGTAGGGAATACATGGTGGGTCACAACGATGCAGGGCATCCCGTAAACTGCGGAATCTTCCATCAGAAGACACAAGTGTCTGCAGCTTCTCCAAAGTCTGCCTTGTCTGTAAAGGAGTCAGTGGTGATATCTTTGACTTGATAATGAGGATGTAACTGTAATCATTTTTATCACATTTCAGCTGTATCTCCTTTGTGTTTGCATCCCCTTAAATGTAGGTTCCTACAAGAACAACAATAACAGAATTATTGTGACATCCACGGATGCTAATGTATTATTTTACACCTTTCATTACATCTGGTCATGAGACAAAACCAAATTCAGTTTAGAATATTGTATAAGCCATCAAGGAACTACCCTGAATGTTGTTATACATGACACTGTGAGTGGACTGTTCAATGATGTATAAATTATCAGGCCTCATCTGTGTACCATGACGGCCATTAAATGGTATGTGTAGAGTTCTGACAAGGCATGGTAGGATTGGTTTTCATAGTCCGGACAGTATGAGCAGTTTATATCTGAAATGGTATTATTTAAGAAAATAAAATGACTAATCTACTATCTATAATGAGTGTAGAGATTTATCCCTGAACGAGATAAATCAGAATATTTCTAGCCTTTGTGACAGGCTAGCACCTGGTACCCCAGACAATGCTACTTACTGTAGAAAAGATGAACCTGACTCAGCAGGAAGATCTCAGCACTGCACAAAGCATAACTTAATTGGTAACAGTGACCAGTAATAAGACAGATTCTTTCAATGTTCTGAAAATAATGGACATATGAACTGCAGTTGACTGGGCCATCTTCAAAAGATATACAGGGTCTTGAAAGGCCAAGGTTACAAACAACTACAAAGACAGATCTACTACTACCTCTCTTGTAGTATCATTGTTATGGATCATTATGACATGAAGTAAATAACAGTTCACTATGTATAATCCAAAAGGCTGGTCACTGCACCTGACTGCCTTTAATAAAGCCAGATCTCCCTTGCACAACCTGTGATGCCTGAGATGTCAGTACAGGTACATGAAAAATTAAGAGTGCTTAGGACATGGACACTTGGATTTTTTTTTTCCAGGTTTTAAGGTACTGAGAATTTTCAGTAAATTTCTTGATTTCTGAAGCTTGCAGAATTTTGATGTCTAAATTTCTCATGTTGTTCCTGAACCTATCTTTCTGATTTTCTAATTAAAATTCACAAAGTAAGGTTACTAAATATTAATTCTACATATTCTTTTAAATATATCTAACCAAGCTGGTCATTCTTTAGTATTTAACTTATGTACAGAAGATTAAGAACGATCAAAGAGTAAAGAACACTAAAACATATCCATTACTTTCACAGACCAATACAAGCCCAAATTCCACTTTACTAATTTTGCTCACCGTTCTGGAGACTTTTTCCCATGTTTTCTTCAGTCGGAATACAGATGAATTCTGGAAGGCTGCACACACCTGCATTTCATAGAGAGAATAAGTGTAAATGATTACTTACAGAATATATAGTTCATTCATGACCTCAAGTTCATCTATGCACTGGTTTACAAGAAAGTTTATGAACTTACAGTGTGGAGTTGTGTATATTATAAACAATTTTAACCTCTGTCTCTCTCCATCGTAAATGATGTTCTCCCACTATACAGGAGGTGATTTGTGCACAATTTCCTGCGTCTAAATCTTTCCACTACTTATCAGATGACTCATGCATTACCTTTGGTAACTCCTTACATGAGGCAGTTAAGTTAAATTAGAGCCAAAATGTTCCCTGAGGAGTATTAACCTTTGACTTTGTAGTCTTTGTTCATTCAAGTTCAAGATGTCTGACAATGCATCTTACTTCATCTTGAACTTTATCTAAATGAAAATTTGAATATGTCCACTGAAGTGGACTAAAGTGGTTCACCTCATCTGTAAATCTAAACAAGACCCATTCAGAAGTAACTGGACCCCTTACTTTTTCAGCTGAAATGAGAATGACACTTTCTAAAACCTGCCATTTTTCTACTATAAAGCTCAATGCACCAGGTGGCAAAACTTTTAACCAGCTGCAAACCCAGTCTCCGACATGTCCAATGATGATATGAGGCAACAAAAGTAGCTGGGAGTGAAGCACATTAGAAGGACCACTATGAAATAAATTACCTTACTCTACATGCATTTAACTAAATGAAATGCTTTGTATTAATGTATGAGTTGCAAGGCTTTCTTATATGTGTACTGTATCTAAGATAACAACTGTTTATCAGTGGTTGTGTATGCAAACCTGTAAGACACCATTGTAGTTGTGAAGGCATCGACAGATGTCAGCAACAGCTACCCATTTCTCAATAACTGCAACACGCGAGGCCATAGTTGTACCACGGATCACTTCAGAGGCCACAAGCCGAGACATCTGGACGAAACACGTTATCATCAAAAAAGTAAAACTTAATCAGTTGTCACACTGTACAATATTGAATAGGTTTCTTAAAATGTAAGCCAAGCAGTGCATTTTTAGTCACTTAAAAGACAAATTATTAGATACTACAGATACATAAGAATGGAAAGAATCAGTCCCAAAAAGAAACTACGTATTTAGTTTATTTCATGGAGTAAAGGAGTACTCAAAGGAGTACTCAAGTGTTTCCCTAGACCAATATTGTACAAATGCTTTTACAAAACAATGTTACAGTGAGACAGTCATAAGTATCATAAGCTCGTACATTAGTAAAGAAAGCTGACCTCATTAAAGCGACGGGTTATGAGAAGAATATAAGGGGCTTTCTGCTGCTTGTCAGGCTTCATCCATGCTGTTTTGAGGAATTCCCTGTCAAGGAGGTAAACTGCACTTAATGGAAGGGCAACGTGGATGGTAAAGAAAGAATAAGAGATGATATATCTTTCCATATTTTCCTAAACAGGACACATACGTTACCAAAATACACAACATGGAGGTTCATACAGTTTTCTTAAAAAAAAAAATGTGCTATTAGGAAAGTGAGGAGAGAGAGAGAACAGATCTGAGAAAATTGCATAACTGGAAAGAGTTTTTGATACATCCTGGATTGCTGCTGTGGTAGAGGGATGAAGAAATAATAGATGGAATACAAAAGAAAGTTGTTCACGAGTGGAATCAGTGAGAGTAAGTGATCTAAGATGAGATGGAAAGAGAAGTAATTGTGATTTCAAAATTAAAGGAAGTACAAAGGATTCATGAGATGTTGTGACTGGGGAGACCATAGACAATGTTATAATTTTCCATCTTTATATCAAGAAACTAATCAACAGATATCATCAGTGACAAAGACTTATCCATGTCCATGACAAAGTTACCACATATATAAGTATGCTAAGCATTTCAACAATAAAATTTTTTAAATAACAGCACATGTTCCACTTAACCTGTTCTTCAAAATAGAGGAACACATAATAAAGAGTATACTTACTCGCTCCTGATGGCAATAAAAATCTGATGATCAATATAGGTCATCTGCTCAGCAACTTCAAGTGCTGACAAAGTTTCGATACTCTCTTTACTTGGCATCTGGAAGTAAAAGTTTTCTCTGGAATAATGCAAGCATTGCTGAAAAACTATACTGGCTACAAATATATCTCATCAATATATCATACAAATAAAAAGGCACACAAAGACTATTGTTAAACCACTGGTGGTGTATAAAATCTCCCTCAATGGAAGACATGTACCAAAAGACTGAAAGATAGCCAACATTGTACAAGCATTCAAAAAAGGGGGTGGAAAAGTAGCCCTAAATTATTGGCCAGTGTCTGTACATGCATAACCTGTAAGATTCAAGAGAAAATAGTAAAAAACAGATAAAGAAGTACTTCACTGGCATAAGCTAAGTGGGACTCAACAATGGATCTTGAAGAAAAAAATCCTAAAGGATAAATCTACTGAATTTTAATGAATGAGAAGGCAATATCCTAAAAAAATGGGAGAGGGATGGAAGAGTGAATAAAATATATTTTTGAACTACAAGAAAGCCACTGATGCTGTGCTCCACAGAAGACTGATGGTGAAGCTAAAATCCAAGGTGGAGTTAGAGAAGGGCTGCTCAAATGGGTTACTCGGTAAATCTCGGATGCTAGGGGAAGTCAGGCAAGGCTTGATATGTTCTATTTATTTCTATGAGTATTTCACTCACTTTTACAATAGTTAAACAAATATTTTCCCTGATATTTATAGCCCTCCCCACTAGAGGTGTTTTCACATATATGAGAAGATCTAAATCACATTTTACCACTCTTATTCTATTGTCTGCACACAACTACATTACCTCTGCAAAACAAAATCACTCATATTGTACAATTATTTCTGGGGCAGAGCTAAATTGAACATTTACCAAAGTCATTAAGGACTAATGTCTAATAATAATCAATGTCTGATGGCAGGTTTAACAAAGCACAGAGTATTCAAACAGAAAGGAAAAAGGTAAAAATGCAGATTTTAGGCAGAAACAAAGAGGTTGATGATCAACCAAAAAATGGACTAAACTAAAATGAAACTGTTAGTAAGCATGCAGTAAAAAGATGGAACTTTATGGAGAATTTCTGAGGTTGATGATCAGCCAACAAATGAACTAAACTAATCAAAAACAGTTAGTGGAGCATGAAGTAGAAAGATGTAGGTTTATGGAGATTTCTTTTTGACAGGATAAAAAAAGATAAGAAGAAAGGATAGTAAAAGAAGAAATGAAGATAAGAGAACCAGAGTTAGAAGATGTGGCAAATGTAGTTTCAGAGATTTGAGAAACAAAAGAGAGAAAAAAAACCGAGAAAAAGGGAGGACCAGACAAGATTACATTTGAAATAGAGTGTAGAAGCCAGAGGGTAATGAAGCATGTTAAGATACTAAAATGTAGAATTTAGTAGGGCTTTCATCAGAAGAGACAGATCAAAGGAGTAGAATATAGAAACTAATCAAAACAACCAGGAGAGATATCAGGGTACATCAAAAGAAACCACCAGTAGCACAAAGAAGATGGTTATAATGAAGAAAGCTGGGAAGATCACTCAAAGAAGGTCATGGCATGCAAGTGCATTTAGAAAAAAACAGGGTCTACAAAGGGATAAAACTATTTTCCATAACAGGACTCTTGGAACTCCCCAAATGGTACAACTTTTGAGAAAATATTTGTTTGGGCTTGATTTTAGAGTAACAATTGCGTGCTATATGGGATGCACTTTCTATCACTTGTTCATCTATTTACATTTTACAACCCTTTTGGGTAAACAGTAACATGAAGGAAAGCATCAACCTTAAATCTTTATGGACATTCATAAGTATCATGAATACAGCATTAGACACTTTTTAAATGCTGCTTTAGCATCTGTAGAGTAATTCACATGATGCTTTATTGTCTACAGAGTAATACAGTTTAAGGGAGCCAATATGCATATATCAGCTGGTTTTAATCTTATTTGAATATATTAAGGAATACTGTCAATTTACATACTGTATTCCAAAATGTTTCTTTGGTGAATTCTTCACATGCACTTATCTCTGGAAGAATCTGCAAGTGTGGTTATTTCTACTCATCTACTGTAATTCATGGCAAAGGAAATGTCTAGGTGTTGACTTGCGTTAATGTGGCGAAAGCAATTCACATGAATATCTACCGATTAAATGAATGTTTCTGTCATTACAAATGAATATTACTTTTTACTATATAGGGTTATAGGGCTTCTATATAGGGTTATAAGGTCTCTTCATGAGCTTTGATCCCCAGTAAGGCTGCACTGAGTGAATGTTTACCTTCTATAGGGGTAATTTGATGTTATTATCATTATAATTTAGGTCTTGCTTAGCCCTAAAGTTGCACCTTAGGACAGTTCCTGTGTACCACCTTTTTTCTGAGATGTGCAAGATTATGGCTGAAAGGAATGTACATGAATGCTAATGGATCAGTAGTATGTGAAAAAGAGCTGGCATTTAAAGATTGAATAGGGAAACAAAGTCACATATTGATGAAAGTGTTGAGAGGAAGTTTACAAAAGAAATGAAATTTAATCAGATTTATCCTGTGGGTTTGATAGCAAGAAAAGAAAGAGAAAACTGGCCCTCTCAGTAAAGGACACTGCATAACAGGAAAAGTAACACTGAGAAAACCTGCAAAATGGTGCTTATAATTTAAAAAATACAGAAAGTTTTACCGATTCAGAAATGATAAAAGCATGATCATGATCATGCAGAATGCAGAGACATGCCCCTCTCAAGGATGGTAAAGTTCTAATAATGTGAAATTTTAAGTATAAAGAAACTGATTGGGAATACGCAGATTCACATGGAAAGAGTGGCATGGAAATACAGATTCGTAGAATGTACACAAGAAGATTCCTCATATCATGTTATTGAGCTCACTAGAGTCAGAAAGGTTGATACATCATCAGTTCTATATCTAGTCTTTGTGTATGATAAAATGGAAATAACAAAAAGAGCAGAGGAAACCAGACTTAAAGAAAATATATTGCTTCTTATATTTCTGGGGTCTAATAGAGCATATGATTCTCAATTATGAAAAATTACACTTAATATCTTGCTTATGTACTTTGTACACCATTGTACTGTATCTGTATACTCATGCCTATCATTACTATTATACTTATGTGTTACATCACTCTTTATAATAACCCAGGCCTTTTTATCTTACCATACTCAGATACAATAGCAGCCCACTAGGTATAACTCAAAACCCTAACATGCTTGGAAAGTTGTTGCTACTCCTTCCTATAAGATTTCCTTAACCTAGGTTGTATCTCTCCATATGGGTCATTGGTGGAAGATATATACCTGACAAACCAAGAAAGAAAAGCTTTTGAAAAAGTGCAACAAAGCATGGAAAATGGAAAATAATTATGTGCTACTATCTGGGTTGGGTATCCCCACCTTCAATGTGCAACCCAAGCCTATGTTCAGCTGCAGGTATTCAATCTGACCCATCCAACTGTCAGATAGAGTTCATCTGACACTCCTGTGCCTTTGGGAAAAGTTTCCTTTTCTTAGACAGACATACCCCTGATGAAGCATTTGATTTTTGAGAGCTCACTCTTAAATCTCTTAGCATGAACATGAGTGTTATTTCCTCACCCTTGTTTTCCAGCTATTCTAAGCAGGCAAAATCTTTTGCAAGTTTTGAGGTCTCTGTTCCATGAACAAGTCTAAGACCAGTGTAGAACCAGTCCCAGCCAATCTTCAAGCTTACATTAACCAGCTACCCATCTCAGTCCAGAAACTCACTAGGAAAACTAACAGGCAGGACACCCTGAATCCCCCTCCTCAAGAACAAAGACCAGAATCAGCACTCTATATTCAGTCCATGAATATTGATATCTAGTGCTTCTGATAAGACATCAACACAGTCTCTTGAAGCAGAGGTGCATGTTTCATTAGAAATGGATTCTTTTATATAAACTAAAAAGATGGCGTACAAACATACATGTTTCTCCTTATGCACTTCCTTTAACAAGTAGTGTCTGTCTGGAGAACATCAGATATCCTGATTTATTTGATAAAAAAATAAATACTGATAATCACTGATTACATTTGAGAAACTACTCCTTCACTGAAGGTATATCAAATACAAATATACATATAAGTGATAAAAGTTTGCAAAATACATCATAAAGAAAGCCATTTATATGAAATAAAATTACCAAATTATTTACATCACACATGCATATTAAATTTGTGAATATGCATATAGATTCACACATTACAAAATGAGAACTTGACTAACAGTCGGAGGTGCAAGGAGAGTGGAAAGCTCAACTTGAGGGTTTGCAGGTTCTTCCTTGGTGAGGAGACGGAGGAGCTGTGAAGCGGCTTTGTGTTCTGCTGGCAGGAGTGTTGGGCAGCATACCAGGTCCTCCAGAAACTTGATTGTCATATTCCTTAATTTTGGGTCACTGTCAAAATCCTAACAGGAAGACATGTTTGTTTTTTAATTCAAAATGCACTTCTATTGGTTGCACACAATCCATACAGTCTCCGCAAAAAAAAAATCCGAAGATTACTGCTATAAATAAGGCTTTCATGTGTAACAAATCGTATTACTCGTTTATAATGGGAATGTCTTATATCTGTTGGCAATGTACATTTTAGAAGTCAGATGATATGATTTGCCACCTCAGTCACCCACATGATATTGTGAGTGGTGGGACAACTTTTGCTCATCGTCCTTGTGTTTAGTGAGATTTTTGCTATCTCTGGTTTGGGTGACATTTTTACTCTACCAGTTATTAACAAAGGATCCCAAAAAGATTTATCACAAAGGAAAGGCCCACAATCTTGCTTGGAAGCAAGAAAATGTGTCTGCAAGAGAGATTTCAAGAAAAACTGGCAGGGCCAACTTCATCCAGGCATTTTTCTTCTTCCTTTTAACATCATCCTCCCCAAAAAGCTGGGTTTCGTTGACCAGGGAACACTAAGACGACTGACTATCTGACAGGTATGGTGTTTTTAATACCTCATACTTAATCACATTATCATTTGCCTTACTGGTCTTCCTATGTTGATCAGACCCAGCTTTTTGTGGAATGATGATGTTAAGAGGAGGATAATAAGTGTCTCAGTGGTAAACTTGGCCCTACTGGAGCATCTTGAAATCTGTCATGCAAACACATTTTCTTGCTTCTAAGCAAAAATATGGGCCTTTTCTTCACGTTCAATCTTTTTATAGAACCCACAGTTAGTTACTGGTAGAGGATTTTTCTTCTACTTTCAAGCAAGAATGTGGGCCTTTTCTTTCTGAGGCAACTTGATAGGACCCAGCATTAGTTAGTTGTAGACAGAAACTATCACCCAGAGCAGATATAGTGAAAGTATCATTAAAAACAAGGACAATAGACAAAAGTTGCAACTCTCCACTCTCAATACCAAAGGGTAAGTGAGGTGGCAAACCATGCTATCTGACTTCTTAGACTATCATGCTGCAAGACATACAATATCCTCACCAGTAAAAGATTTTCAGTATCATAATCAATACAGATGTCTCAAGTAAAGCTGATGTCTTTATCATCAAAATTTCAACAACTTCATGTTATATCTAATCTAGCTTATATCTGAAAGATTTCATTTCAAGATTGATTCAGGTGTCATGAAGTTTCTTGGCCATGACCTAGAGATATCTAAGGGAGAGAATTGCTGTGCATAAAAACAGTAAGATAACATCCAAATCGAAGAATGACTCAGCACAATGTCCAATACCTGCATCTCCACTCACTGTAAAGCACTTATGTATGCTACTGCACAATAACGCTTTAGATTCTTACACTCAGTTTCCCTTACTAGAAACTCGAACCTAACTTATGATTGGTATGACACACTACTTGCTTAAAATGCATCAGATTAAATTTTCACTTTGTTGATTTGGTGAGCACCACAATAAAAGAACCAGATATTCCATTGACAACTGGTTTTTTTGACACAGTCTTAGAGCAGCCCCACTCACACTCTCAGACTCTAAACAGCCTATATTCAAAAGCTATCTCCTTATCTCTGTGACTTATTGCTTTTCCCTTAGTATTTCTCTTTGCTATCTTAATTCCTTACCTTTCCACATATACATATGCTATGCAAATTTATTTCATTACAAACATGCACTGCTTAAAGTCTGTGGTACCCAAACTAATATAAAACAACTCAGTGAGTAGTAGATGCACTGTTGGTGAATCTTTTACACAACAGTGAACCAGCTGGTTATCAAAATGTTTGGAGAAGAGTCTGCATGTGTAACCATACTTATACTGTAGGGGAATGCTGTACATTAGAAAGAGGAGACAATATGAAGACGAAACATTCCTATGGTGACACCACAACTTGGACATATGACTCACTTGGGAATGTTTAGAAACCCAGTGGCGCAAAACATTTAGGACTCGCATTGTGGCAGCAGTGGAAATAATTGACTCTTGCCGAGGTCGCTCTCTGAAGGATGAACGGCGCCCCTCTCCACCCACAGAGAAACGCCCAAGGGGTGGTGTCTTAGGAATATCCCGAGGGTTACTGGATCCTGCAGTGGCTACAGCAAAGGCAGCTGCAGCAGATGCACTACTACTCCTGTAAAATGAAATTACCTTTCCTTATTCAAATGAACTGAAAGAGTGATATTAGACTGTATGCATTTATACTAGAATTGTGTTCAGCCAGTAACCATGTGTTGCAATATTTGAACCTTGACCTTGCAACCCCAGGACCTCTTTTATAAGATATTATATAGGCATTCAACCAAGTGTCAAGCACAAAATGTTGGTAAGAACAAACCTTCGCTGGGACTGCCTGGAGGAGGTGATGACAACACCAACACGTGGTACAGAGTGAGAAGGAGAGTCTGGCACCTGAAAATACAGTATACTAACAAGGAACTGTAACTGCACCATAGTAACTGTGAACACACTACTGTACTATGATGTAAACTGTGCTCCTCTATTTGTTGTTTTCCACAATAATCTAATACATTATGACAATACAGAGAAATGGGTGTACAGAAATATCATCAAAAGAGTACTGTAGCCCAATAGATTTTAATACTTTTTCTCAAATATAGGGTGTTTAGCCAAAAAAAAAAAGAAACTTCCTGTAGAGAAAATGCTATATTCTGATTATAAGCAATCATATCTTGTAGAGAGAAATGCTATATTCTGATTATAGGCAATCATATCTTATAGAAAGAAATGCTATATTCTGATTATAAGCAATCATATCATGTATAACCCTCAAGAAGGACATGAAATGGTAGATAAACATGAAACACATACTGAGCCTAACTGTATCTGGGAATAATGAGCTGAGTGAATGTAACATGCTGCCAGATATATGATATCCCTACTATAAACAAGTCCAGTAATAGGATTTGTTCAGCAAATAAAACCTGATGCATTAGACCCTTAAACTGAATGGCAATAATTTTTTTTTTTTGGCAGACACTGGATGACCAAAATTCATCATAAGTATCATAGATATATATTTCAAGTGTTACTTCAGCTGTCACTCAGTAAACTTGGTAAGGTGTTATAGAGACAACTCACTGGACCTAACTAATTTGACAGCA
Source organism: Panulirus ornatus (assembly GCF_036320965.1). Lineage (NCBI taxonomy): Eukaryota > Metazoa > Arthropoda > Malacostraca > Decapoda > Palinuridae > Panulirus > Panulirus ornatus. The sequence continues at coordinate 28,722,519 of NC_092266.1, forward strand.
ACTGCTATACTAACCTAAATGTCAGTTTGGTTCACATGTAGATGATTAACTGCTACCTGACTGCACCTGCACCTATCCTGATACCCTAAAATACATATTCATTTTATACTGCATATCTTTTTGAATGTCTAAAAATCAATATCAAAAGCTATCAAATTATTCCAGTATTCATCAAGCCCTTTCTCTGTTTTTACCGACAAAAGAGGAACAAGAATGATATACAAATTGCCACATTTTTTTTTCATTAACATACATACCTGGAAGGATGATCTTGGAGTGGCAGTGTGGACACTGGAACGAGGTGAAGCAAGACCCCCAAGAGCACTCAGTGCAGCATCACTTTCACAGCTGGGTCTCTTGCCACCTTTGGTACGCGGTCCAACTGGAAGGAGCCCAGATGAAGACGTTAGGGCAGCGCTATGGGACCGATTAGCAGAACGACGTCTTGCTCCAATACCCACTGGGTCTGGCTCATCCTCAGCTTCTGAGCCTGATGTGACAGCCTCCATTTTGTTCCATGCCTGAAAAGAAACATTCGATATTTACTTGATGAGAAAAAATTTTGCCAAGTCCTGTTTTACATTAGTGCAAGAATATATTAGTGTTAATTATACCACACTAATTCCCCCCATCATCAGTCATTTAATTATCAGAACTTGGCTAATGAAAATATCATTCCTTCCTTGGAACAGGAAAATTTCTACATAAGGGGAAAAAATGTTAAATCAGGTTCCATCACAAGGGCTGAAAACAAGCACATAAGAAACAAGGTGCATGATATCTGTTAATCAACTCTTTTCTCAAGTACTTTTTAACAATTATAACGCACACACCAGGTTAGGGTGTCTTATGAAGAAAATTTCTAATCTACATACACTTAACTCATTCTTAATGAGTGCAAGAAAAATTTTCGAAATAAAAAGAAGAACGGTGTTAAGGGTACTTATCAAGGGCATCTCAGAGCTGTGAGAGGCAAACACACTATCTGTACTACACTATGTTTTTTACTGGTTTGAGGGGCACACACATTCACAGAGTGAACACTGAAAAGGACATCTCACTGATATGATCAGTAAACACATCCATTGTACTACACTAAGCATACCTCTGATGTGATGGGCATACACAAAACACTGTACTAAAATGGGCATCTCACTAGTGTGAGGGATGCACACAAATCCTGTACTGTACTAGACATCTCACTAATGTGAGGGGCATACACATACACCCTGTACTGTACTGGACATCTCACAAGTGTAAGTATATATTTCAATGTATTACAAACTGTACTACATGGAGATCTCACTAGTGTGAGAGGCATACACACACACCCTGTACTGTATTGGGCATCTCACTGGTGTTAGGGGTACATACACCCACTGTACTAAATTGGTAATCACATTGGTGTGAAGGGTACATTAATTCGCAATGTAAAACACTAAACATGTCACCTTCCTGGGGGGAACACACCCACTGTACTACACTGGTATGAGGGGTACATGCCCAGTGTACTACACATATACACCTTGTACTGTATTGAGCATCTCACTAGTATTAAGGAGACATACACACACTCTACTACATTGGGCATCTCACTAATGTGAGAAGCACACATATCCATTGCAATGCCTGATGGTATGGCCTACCTGAATCTGTTTGCAGATGAGGCAAAGGTCATGAGGGAAGTGAAAAGTGAGGAGGATTACATCAACTTAAAGGGGACCTATACAGACTCCAAAGATGGTCTGAAACATGGTAGATGAAATTCCACCCGTGTAAATGTAAAGTAAGAAGGATGAGACTGAGTGAAAGAAGGCTTCAATATGATAATCATCTAGCAGGAAACAGACTTCAGGATTCTGTGTGTGAAAAAGACTTAGGCACCATCATCCCTAACCTGTCACCAGAGTCCTGTATTAGGAGAATAGTTAAGGAGACAAACTATGTGTTAGCAAATAATTGAATAGCTTTCAAGCCTATGGACAGGGAAAAATTTAGTGAACTGGTCATACATGTAAACTCCACAAGATCAAAACTAATGTGCTTCTCAAATTTAGTTGCCACTAACAGAGGAGGTCTGGAAGTGGGCAACAAAGATGTGCCAGAATTAAGAGAGGTGAGTTACAAGGAAAGGCTAGAGGCTTTAAATCAGTCAATTACAAAAAATAGAAGAGCAAAGGGTGACTTGATAACAATCTTTAAGTTTCTGAAACAGAATGACAATGTAAACAGCAAACAGTCCTTCATGAAATGTAGAGATAGTGCAACCAGAAGACATTACATAGAATTAAGAAAGAAACTAGTTAAAAAAGATGTAAACAAGTACTTTATATGAGTGATGGATGAATGGAACAAGATAACTCAGGATATGGAATAAGATGACATTGGACATGACTGATGTAGACAGCATAAATAAATTTAAGAATCTGCATGACAACAGAAAACATTCACGAGATAGGGTTCTACAAGTGAAGTCAACTCCCAATCAGCACAGTACATTTATAAGTAATTACCCTGGTAGCTCAACAATGTCAGTGGCACACACACCCACTATACTGTACTGAGTATCACACTGGTATGAGGACTGTATGACACTGGGCATCTCACTGATGTGAGGAGCACACACATCTCACTGATGTGACTGGTACATGCTCCTCTTGTACTGTATTGGGCATCTCACTGGTGTGAGAGGCATACATACTTACTGTATTATACTAGGCATTTCACTGATGTAAGGGGCCCACACAGTCAGTGCAATACACTGGGCAAATCAACACTGTGATGATTACACACAGTGACTGTGCTACACTTACAATATCAGTGTTTTAATTGGTAGACATGGCAACTGTACAAAATTGGTTGCATCAGTACTGCTTTAGACATATACATATTGTGCATACATGGGACAACAAGGGGGACTTGGGGACTTAGAACCCTACTTTTTCAGAAAATATTTTTTATTCATCCATTTTCTTGGCGGAAAAATATACAAGGAAATAAATGTCAAGAATCAATATATGAAAGGGACCTGGTGGGGGATATATATACAGTACCAATCCTAAACTCAAATCATCATATCAGATCTGGTAAGCAGGAAATATTGCCTCCAAGTACATGAAAAAGATGTTCAGAAAAACATTTACAGCATATATCAGACTCAAATTAGAGTAAGCAGCACCATTTTGGGCACCCCATTTGAGGTGTCAGGACAAACTGCTGGGAATGGTACAGAGATGGGCAACATAAAGTTAGGGAACCAAGCTTTATGGAGGAGCTAAAAACTAATGAATAACCCACTATGGAAGAAGAAAGAGGGTGAGGAGACATGCTGAAAATGTATGAGTTTCTGAATGAGATATGATGAGGTAAATAATGAACAGTTCTTCCAATTAGGTAATGACAGGTCAATGAGATGACATACCTTGAAACCAAGTAAGAATCTAGTTACAAAAGATGTGAAGAAATCTCTTCAGTAACAGGTGCTGTGGATTTATGATACAAGCTATGAGAGGATACTGTGAACATAGTCAGTACAGACAAGTCTAAAGGATGTGTATGATACTTTAAGAAAGTGTAAGAGGTACCACTCCAAGAGAGTGAAGTCCTGCTGTAGTGAAAAAAAGCTAATAATATATATGAATATCTGCAATATACCCCTCTCAACACTCAGAAACCTAGAGATCCAAGCAGCTGTTTCAGATATCATTCAATGATACTGGTTCCTGAAATGAAATTGCCTTCTGAAAACCTGTTTTTGGGAACACCATGGCGACAGACAGCAGGTCGACTGTGAAATGTTGAACAAATATAAGGTACAAACTCATACCTGGGTAAAGATTTTCAGCAGTGAGCTCAGGTGTTGATGCCTAATTGCATGACCCATAAGATACCAACATAAGTAATTTCTGGCTCCATGTATCAGGTAAACCAAGTATTTTCGATCAATAGCCTATTTACCATTACTTAACAATTCATATTTGGCCTATTTTCTGAAGCCATGCATGCAAGTGGCCACCACTGACCTGAGGTCGCTCCTCCAATGAGGACATCCTGCGTGGGAGCGAGCGTCTGGGCATGGAACCGGGGCGCGGTGGAGAGGTGATGGCGTCCAAGATGCGGGAGGGCCGACGACTCCGACTACGTTCACCTTCGAAGGGCAAGCGCCACTCAGAGAAACCCAACATCCCTGATCCACCCACCGAGGATGACATGAACCCGTCTGTCGGACTGTCAGGCTGGCTCAAACTCAGTTCTGTGGTCAAGAAATGGTTGATTTTAGGTCTGTGTTAATGTTCAATGGGTCGATGGCCGCAAAACCCAACAATAATGTTCAACACGATTTTATAATAGGAACTCTTAAGAATTCTTTTATACCTCACATATAAGCGTCAACACCGAAAACGATTATTATTATTACTATTATTATTAGTTATCAAAGTCAACACAATGGTTAGAATGTTATCTTACCAAGGAGTTTTCTTAGCACCACGTCTGGGTTACGTTGAAGTTCAATACCTATATGTAAGTCAGGCTAGCACTTGGGGCCTGGAAGGAGAGCCTCCTGCTTAAGGTTAGTTAATGTTGATTGGTTTGACTGTTTTACCTCAACACTGCCTGGACTTCATGAGGATATGAGCTCTCCTGTGAGCGTGATGGACTTAGTACATTTAAAACGGATCTTTGCACTCACGAGAAGTGATAATTTGTCTCAATGTTTGTAAAAAAAAAATTCCTCCACAGAAAAAGTCGATGAATCCAGTAATAAGGTGTAAATACATGAAAATCAGCTTGTCAGAAAAATACTCTTTGACAGACTGGTGCTGACTAGTGCCCGAAGTAACCCATGCGTGTCTTATACTCAATGCAATGATGGACAAGATGTTCATATTTCATATGGGCAGTTCCTTGAATTTGGGATGAATCACCGGCTATGGGGCGGAAGTTATGAGTTGTATCAGAAAAGACTATATAAATATTTATTTTTTCTTTCAAACTTCGCCATTTCCCGCGTTAGCGAGGTAGCGTTAAGAACAGAGGACTGGCACTTTGAGGGAAAATCCTCACCTGGCCCCCTTCTCTGTTCCTTCTTTTGGAAAATTAAAAAAAAAATGATGGGAGGATTTCCAGCCCCCCGCTCCCTCCCCTTTTAGTCGCCTTCTACGACACGCAGGGAACACGTGGGAAGTATTCTTTCTCCCCTATATATATATATATATATATATATATATATATATATATATATATATATATATATATATATATATATATATATATATATATATTGTTGATTGGAAAGCTTACCTTCGCCAATGAGGGTTTCAGCAGATGAGGTGGAGCCAACGTTACGACGACCTTTGGGGATGGTGAGGAACTTATTGTCGTCGTCCGTCCTGATTGTTACCACCTGCACGAGAATCAGTATAGAGTATCATGCCTTCTACCAACAAGGTATCATACATAGAACTTGTGCAAGAAAGCTTATTCACCGCCTATCAACTAAGACAAGACAGCGACGAGATATCCAAAATTAGATTTCCAATACTTATTCCTGCAAGCCAAAGTCAGGCAAACGTGGAAATGTCCTCGCGATTTACGCTGTTTGACCCATTTTTCCTTCATGGTCTGTACAGACAAATGTCTGCGATGCAAATTCCACAAAATTATCCCCCACCCACCCTAAGGGTATCGGTGCCGTCCACGGAAAAGGCCCCCTCAGCCCCGCTGCTCCGGTAAGCTACCGAAGTTAAACCAATAAAATATCTTCCACAACCCTGTTTTTCTTTCTTTTATATTTCATTCAGACTATATGGGGCTCCCCAGATGAAATAAGTAATGGCACTAATTTATACCGGTTATATTCCTCTATTCAACCACAATAGTTTAACAGGCTACTGGGACAGTTTAGGCCACACAGGGTAACTCATTCGGAACCGATTGACACAAAAACAGTACCTGACGCGTGTTAAAGTAGTTGCAGGTATTTTTGCCTTCTCTACTCAAAGATGATATTTTGCTTTTTCCCATTTTTATGAGATTATCATTCTCTGTTGAAAAGACCGGTACGAAGTGACTAAGCTGGCATGTTTGTTTCATTCAAGAGATATGTTGAGGCGAAGTGATACATGCTTCTGACCGGAGTTGCATATGTGACGATGGACGGACGACAACGTAACTTCGTCGTGCTGTGAACCAATAGAGCCATACCATGTGAAACTTGTATGCAGTGTAATGCTTTATCAATGTACAGTCTTGTAATTCAGTGTAGCGCAATCAGCAAGAGGATAAACGTGTATCTATGATTACTGATAGGAAAACGCACCAAAAGAGGTAAGCCCCATTTCCTGTAAGCGGTATGAGAACCTTATGTTTTATTTTTATTTACTTATCATTCGACTCCTTGATGAATAATTTAGTTAGCTTTTATGGCTAACTTGTATGCTCTCTAGGATTCGCTTGTGAATTGTTTCCTGTTTTTGATGCTATTCCACAAATACTTGGGTAATCTTATTTGCATTAAAACTGGAGTACTGAGCGATAGAGATAATTTTTTTTTTTTTTTGAAGTAGAGTCAGGCTAGTCAGCTTGCTCTTAAAGCTTCAGTCCAGGTATCCTGTATAATATCTGACTGTTGACCTTTTAGGTCGGTGGTGCATTCTTTAAAAGCACAGGATGTCGTTATGATATCGTATCTTTAAAGAATTGCTTTTGACTTGTCTAACTTGCACAGATATAACCTTAACCCAGCAAACCTAGGCATACAACAGAACGTTTGAATTTCCGATAACGTAACGTCTGTCAATTATTAATTTGTGTACTTAATCTAATGTATTCCAACAAACTAACTTGAATGAAAAGGTTCTGATATCTTAACGTTCACGCATGACGCCCAAGGCAGTAGTATGGCACAGCCTATTCCCTCAGGGGAACCCTGTTTCACATGGAAAGTACTTACGAGTATTTACGACGCTTTTCCGCCTTAAGGGAAATTTAGCAAGTAGCGCTTACCCCAGGAAAGTATAGTTACGAGAAACGAGTCGTGCGAGTTACGTCTGTACGAGAGAGATTGTATGTTCATAGATTTAAAGCTAACGTGCGCTTACAGAAAGTGCCTCCACATTACATGTGCTCAACGAGGAAAGAAAAAAAAAAATGCTGACCTTCTTGGGGCTGAAGGGCGAATTGGGAGCGCTGACTGGAAGTATGGAAGAGTCGTTGAGGTGAGGAGAGGCTTCATAGACAGTGGCCTCCTCTCTGGCTCGACGCTCCTCTTGCTCCCGCTGTTCCTCCTCGACTGTGGAGTATATATATATATATATATATATATATATATATATATATATATATATATATATATATATTATAACCTCACCATTTTTTATTTCATGCCTGTTCGGTCTCATCGTGTATCATGCTAAGAAAGACTTCGCCATCCGCATGATTATGAGAATCTGATATCTTTCAGAAGGGATCATTTGTTGGTTTCCATCAGTCACAGTGCTCTAACAAGGATTTTTACTAATGTGATACAACAATATGTGTTCATAAACATGAAACTTGAACCGTATTATATGATAATGAAAGAGAAATAAACTTTTATCAGTGGATATGAGAGGCTTAGAGATATAAATACGAAAAGAATGCAAATTACGAGGTCTTGTTGTGACTGCTGAAAAAATATTGTGAAAACATTTAACTCACATCGCCTATATGACCACCGCCAGTGCTGGTTCCCGGATGCTTTGGCCACCTGAGCGTCGAAGGTCCAGCACCGGTCGCGCGGCGCCTCCAACTCGAAGCCTGCCACACATTACAAGTTATGTTTGTTTACGAAACGCAAAAAATAACCATAACACTTTAAAACAACAAATATATGAGATCCCTTCAGTGAGACAACAAAGGATGCGTTCGTGTTTTTTGAAGGGTTTGACACTTATTTGATTAAAGGTAGTTGAAAACCTAACTGTCGTCTTTTAACTTGCAAAAGTACACTTAATTTGAACATTGCTATCTGTCTGCTCAGATGAGATATCACGCGCTCTTGACACGCACAGTCATGAGATCGATGGTTTGATATACATTATGTGTTAATCTACACAACGTTCTAGGATCACTTGAATAGATTTTACCGGAGAAAGCACTGAAAGTGGACGTGCGCCTGGGCGAATTACGTCCACTATCGAGGTCTGGTGGTGGTGATGATACGTATTCCGGAGATCTGTTGACATACATAGATTATGTTAGGGATTTTTTTTTTTTAATGATAGGACACTATTTGATAACAAGTGTATTACTGTCTCGCAATATTTGATAGAATTTAGCGAATTTAGTTTGTTCCGGGGGTTAGTTATGCCGCCGCAAAACAAAGCTGACCTTTCAACGGAAGAGTCACGGGAGTCGGCAGTCTGGTCGTGGACGTCGGGATTGTAGTACACCTTCTTGAGGGCCTCTAGAACAGAGATGCCGTCGCTGAAGACTCGATACGTCAAGAGGAATGTGTTGAGGAAGTCGATGGAAAGGAAGCGCAGGTCGGTCAGACGCTCCAGCAACCGATCCGGTGTGGCATATCGGATGTGAGGCACCTGCCAGGGAAAAATGAATGTTTATTGTTATTTCCGTGTAAGAAAAACGTAGTCTAAATTGTTCAGACTTTGCGAAAGCTTGAGACATTACCTGTAAGCTGTATTCGTATATCTAAAATAGCTTAAGGTTGCGTATTTACATATTACCTGTTACCCGGATTCGAATACCCAGTCTTTAAAGGTTCCATATTACATGTGCACCATCTTTGGTTCGCTACTGCTTCTCCCCCCCCCCCCTTTTTTTTGCTGATTGGTCAAATCTGATTTCGTAATCGTGAATTTTAATTCTGAGTGCGTGGCAATGATATGGTTCCATACCTTTTTATGATTGTCAAATGGGTTTGTTGGCTCCTGCTCTTCAATTGAAGGAGCCAACAGACCTGCCCTTACCGATGGAGGCATAACCACGACTCACCTTGCAGGAATTGAGTGTCCGTGAAAAACGTATATCGACATCATCTCGGAAGAGCTTGGGGTCATTCTTTATGCAGTGTGGCATCGTTATCGACGACGTGTCCGACATCGAGGAACGAAATAAATTATTGAAATGCACGTTGTCCAGACACTGAAGGAAAGAGTAGTGACCTGTTAGCAAGTGTAATGTGCGCCAATACCTACTTACACTTCAATATTAACTCAGTATTATACCTATCAAATATAACATGACTGATATTATTTGAATATGGAACAATATACTTGACTAATGTCGCTGATCCAGGCTTGCTTCTCTTGCATTGTGGGTGCCACAAGATGAAGAGTTATAGGGAGGCCAGACTTCTGCTCAACCACGATTTTGAAGTCTAGATTGGCCTGCTCCACGGGGAAGTTCTTGCCAGGGCCCGACCCGCTGCTCGTGGCCGCTGAGCTGTCGCTCACCCCGCTGCTTTGCGAGGAGAACGAGCACACCGACGATTCTGTTGTCATACAGAAAGGGATTTTACTGCCTCTTACAGCTAAAGCAGTTACTAGCAACATTCTTAATCTAGTTTAGCTATGTTGTTTACATTGTTCCCACTGTTGCTGCTTTTCATTAATTTGGTTTTTATAGAATTTCTTAAAGGTCGAACATGTCTTTTTGAATGTAGATGCAGCATTTAATCTTCTAGTAACGCAGAACGTATTGCATCCCTCACTTTAGTGTGTTAGTCACTGAAGACCTAACCTATTGTGGATAACGTGGTATTGCATGACACACAATCAATTGTGCGAAAAAGGTAGCTTACCTCCATCGTCATCCTGGTTACCCTGCTCGTTTGGATCTTCAATGAGCGTAGCGTCGTTGAGTGGCACCTTTCCCACTCCCGACACCAGGTGCAGTTTTCCACCAGAGGTTCTCGTCGCTACGATGAGATGGTTGCTGTAGGGGGAGAGTGATGAGGGTTAGTTAACAGTAATTTGCGTTTCTCATGCTGGGTGACTGTGACACTTGTGGGAACGTAGGAGACGTAAAATATAGATTATTTACCTTTGTTGTCTGTCTTAGGCCTTTTTTCCTCCAGTTACCTTTATGGGTTGTGCTTCTTACCCTGTTACATCTCCCAGTTCTCACTATACTGTCTTGTTCTGGTGCTTGAAATATTTGAGAAACTTGATATGCAGAGAGAAGATTGGATCAGACTTACCTGAATAGAAAACACTGACGTACTGCTTCTTTCTCACTCTTGAACTGGCCGAGGCGACTCTTGGCCGAGCGGGGCCTGTCCCCCAACACCTGGATCAGCGACCCTGTCAACCACAGCAACAGTCATCTTTCAATGTTATAGCACCTTTGTAACACCTAGTCTTCTTATCCAGTGACTGTATTGCTTTGTAATGAAATTATTGTTAAATCTGGTAGCCTTAAGAGCGTAAAGTAGGTTAACTGAACACAAATTCATTGATTCCATGCAGTATATGTTGCTGTACTATTTCCTTTGGATATGGGATCGAGATCAAGTGAGCAATTAAATTTACCTCCGATGGCGAGCTCAGAACAGTGATAGCAGATGACTTGCTAAACTGCCAGGCCACCTTGGACAGGAGACAGAGTTGCACCAGCGTATGTCTAAACTAAACCATATCTGCTTGACAATATAACCTTCAAAAGAGACTGGCTGTACACCACGATTCGTTCATTTTCATTTTGCGCAAGTTGTCATATCGTTATTGTGTTATTGTTAATTACTATCTCATCTACTTTCTAAAAAGAAAAAGATGCTCTTTGATTCAGAGAGCGTATGATTAACTCTGCAAAGCTAAATGCAATAGTTTTGGAATACTGGAATGATTTGATATTAAATATTGCAAAGAGGTGATAGTTAAATCCTCATATGGAGTATATACCCGTGCTTTGAGTATACGGAATCCCAACCCCGGTATTTTAGGCAAGTTTTACGGGCAGCAGCATGTCCGGGTTCCTTTGACATCTTAACTCATGTTGAACTGGTACTCCTTCAATATAGGAGAAGGACTCGGAATGGTGACCAAATTGTTCTGAGGCAAGAACTGCTGTTACGATTTTTCATCAGGTAACGTCGAACAGACCGACGCGCGTCACACAATGGATTACAGCAGATAATGATCTCGTTTTTTGTTTGCTCTTCATAGATTAACTGTACGGTACGAGTGAAGACCAGATATTATTGCAAACGATATCAAGGCATGGTGCTACATAACCTAATGTTGTGCTAGATCGTACAAAGAGTACAGAAATGCAAACAGCAGCATACCACTAGGTTGGTTCTTTTGAACCAGTTTTGTGGTAGCAAGAGATCGGGAAACAGGTTAATGTGGATAGGATAGAAATGCAAATATACATCAAAAGGGAAAATGAATGTCAAACTTATTTTCAAACAAGAAAGTTCAAATAACGACCTTGGCACATCAGCCGACTAAAAAGATAGCATGAAGGAACACCATGGAGTATATAGAGCGTCTACTGAAAATTGGAATTTTTATAGGAAAGTGTCGATGGAAAAAAAACACTTCTAATTTCATCCGCAGGATCAACTCCGAAAAGAAAAAATACAAAATATGCATATGTTATTATTTGTGAGCAGACTTATTCACTGATAATCGACATTGTAAATTTTTGGACGATGTGAGTTTAGGTTTTCGACTTGAAAATAACAGTAATCAGTCTCGGTGTTCTATAACTACCACTGAAAAATAAAAAGATCTGCCTTACATCTTCCCTTAACGTAATTACGATATTTCTGGTCATTATTTCTTTGAAAACTGTTAGGTCTCGGGTTGTATGTTTTCATAAGGCAAACAATTTGTGATCGAGTCTTTCTATATAATCATTTCCGAGCATCGGAACTCATTTTGTTCTTATTTCTAGGTTTTGCTTCGTCTTTGTAAAGTTTAAGTAGAGTAAGGATTAGTTTGCTTATCCGAGTTTGAGCGACATGCTCATAAAATAATCTACGCCTTTTTTCACTGCTTTTGTGTAATGCTTGATTAACTTTACTTCAGCACTAGAGATTATCGCACGTATTGTTCCTCATATCCTTAGATTTCGATCATTCAAAGATTCAGTGTAGTTTATCTTTTTGTCACCTGAGGATGCGTGAAAATATGCACTTGTCAGTATTGAAATACATTCACTAATTGTCAGCTCAATCTATCGATTTACCAAGTCAGCTTGCAGCTGTAGGCTTTCAGTTTCCGTTGCAGTTCTACTTCCCGGTCTTATTTCGTCTGTGAAGTTTGATATTTTCCAACGCAACTTGTTATTAGAGTATCAGAAAAAAAACTGGTCCAAAGACAAAACTCCAGCGGCACTCCACTTGTTACGTCTAACCATAAGCCACCAAAGTTGATTATGTTTGTAAGTATGTGATGAGGGTAGAGCTTGAATGTGTGTGTGTGTGTGTGTGTGTGTGTGTGTGTGTGTGTGTGTGTACATCAATGAGGGTTGGGTAAATGTAGCAGCGCTTATGATTGTGAGTAGGTCAGTGGATGCAAGTGGTTATATGTGCGAGGGGAGAGTTGTGTAACAACCTGATTGTATGATAGAGAGAGAGAGAGAGAGAGAGAGAGAGAGAGAGAGAGAGAGAGAGAGAGAGAGAGAGAGAGAGAGAGAGAGAATAATGCTTCTCATTTCATACTAAAGACAAGAATTTGCTAAAAGGCAAGGCCAACGTGTAGAGTTCACCACAGGAGAATCTGGAGTTGAGAATAACGAGTCGTGTGAGTTGCGTGTTGTGAGGCGTTATGTGTGAAACGGAGACTGTATGTTGTAGGGCTGAAAGCCAGCAGCTCACTTGTGGGTGAGGCGGAAAGAAGAGACATCTACCTATGTCAAAGGAGGGAAACTTGACAGCCACTGAAGACCTGCCTTGCTGCGCATCCTTGGCTAACCCTCCCCACCCACCCATGCGGGTAGTACCTGGTAGGTGGCTACTTTTTACCTACAGCTAAAAGAGAAAGGAGGAGAGGTAATCAGGGTATAGACTAGTGTATTAAGGTGTGTAAAGCTGTAGATTATCAAGGCAAAGGTGTAGTGGGTGAGGGAAGTAGTGTGTCTGATCTCAGCTTCAAGTGCTTAAGAAATGTAACGAAAGGTTTATTAGTGTAAAGTACGAGTAGTAGTTGTAGTGCGTGAGAAGAAAAGTATATGAAAGTGGATTTGAATGTGTGGAGAGAGAAGTGTATCACGATGTGTGGAAAGCAGCGTATCAGCGGTCGAGAATTGGGGAGGGAAGTGCATCACTCTTGTTATAAGAATGTGTTGTGAGGGACGAGGTTGGGGAGTAGCGTTTCTGGGAAGTTTTTGTGCATGTTATGGAAGGAGGTAGCGAGGCAATACTGTACTCTTGCTAACGTTCAGGGCTGGCGGCTGCGGACCTTAACCCTTACATAAGATGCAATCGTGCACTTGATGGTGGGTGGGAAGGGCGTGATGATCGTAGTTAAAGATGATAGGAATTTCCGAATGAAGATTGTTGGTTTTCGGATAGGTTAGCGTATCAGGGTAGTTACAGGTGTATTTGAGGACGGTAGTGTATGTAGGTCCCACTAATCGTGGTGAGATCAAGAAGATATTCATTGATTCTTGTTGACAATTGACTGGGTGAATAAGTTATCAGATTTTTCTCTGATCTATGGGTGAAAGAGAACTAATTTTCCTTGTCGATCAAACATACGGCACCGGTTTTGTTTTAATAATTATAGACCAAATTAGAAACCAGCATGAAATAAGTATGAGTAAAAAAGAATTGACAGGTAAACAGTGAAATCCAGTGTAGTCCGGCCTGTTGCAGCAAGCCAGAAATGTCAGGTGTTTGTGTTGGGATGTGTCAGGACATGAGCCGCTGACATGGAGGGTGTTTGTATCTCTTTATCTCTGCTGACAGTGGCTGAGAACCTTACTATTTACGTCCTATGTCTCCATCATGCACACTTACCTGGTAACTTCACAGTAACTTACTTATTATCCACTAAGTTCCATGGCATTGCGTTAACACCGCACCTCACCCCCGACTTCTAAGGGATTTTAAGATATTTTTACAATATGTTTTTTGATATGATTGAAAAAATTTGCTTGTTTGCCAGTTGTACCTCGTACGTTGTTACAGGATGAACGTAATAAGTGAGGGTTAGGAATGGCAGAGTTTGTTATATCCTCTGGTACTGCTTTGGCCGTCCAGTCAGTCGTATCTGATGCCACATGAAAACTTAATCTAAAGACAGATTTATGCATTATTTTTAAAGTAAAAAAGACAGATAAATGATGTAATGTTGGGGGAAAATATGAAATTTAGTTAGTCATACTCGTCAGTCCTCTTTAGTCAGAGTGTCTTGACCACCTTTGTGAACATTAGTTTGAAGGAGGGAGGGTGTGGTAATCAGGGAGAGAGGAAGTGATGTAGGTGAGGGAGTGAGTGAGTGGTGGTGAGGGAGGGAAGGTGATGATGAGAGAGTGGTACCCAGGGAGGGAGGGTGTGGTTAGGCTCTGTTGTTGTCGGGGCGTCAGCTTAGTTTAAGTCTGAGCCGAAAGGTCAATGGCTAAAAAGGTCAGCAGTCCCTCATCCCTTCTCAGGAGAGAACAGACGAGTGCCCGGAGGACCCGAATCTGCTATTATTTAGCAAAATACTAATCCCTGTACTGTTCATGTGCCTTTTGCCTCACGAGAGTTCTTATGTTGAATGTTCGTCACAGTTATATATATATATATATATATATATATATATATATATATATATATATATATATATATATATAGGGAGGATGATTAGCTGGGCTCAATTGTGGACCGACTGTCAGGATTCAACCTATGCTCTCGACCCCGGAAGGCCCGTGACCGCCGTATTAGTATGCAACGCTAACCGCAATACCACGACTTCCGTCCTAATCTTTTGCTTTAATATGTCACATTGTTTATTCTTAGAAGCGTGTACTTATTATAGATGTTATGTATAATCCAATTTTCCAAGACCAGGTCAATGTTTAGATTTTTTATTCAACTGTATTTGTGATATCTCTTACTCATCTGTATTTGTGATATCTCTTGCGCGTTGAAAAATACCTTTTTTTCTTATCGTATTCATTGGATTTCTAAAAATGCCTGCTGACCTAGAAATCGCTCTGAAGCTGACGTCTGGAAGGCCCCCCTTTTTTTTTTTTTTTACTTTTATCCAGAAGTGTGCATTTCTCTCCTCCTCCTGCCCATGTACAGAGTTAGTTCAGAGTCTTCCATCTTGGGTTCCTCCGAGAAAAAAGTTCATTCCTTACGCTGGGTCACGGTAACAAGAGCGTGGCCAAATCTCTCTCTCTATATTTTTTAACTGGAAGCTTAAACCTCTTTGAGTTGGTATTGTAGTAAATAAGGTGATATGCTCATTAACAGAGAACATTTTCCACAAGGAATGGTATTCCTTCACCAAGTCATAGTGTTAATATTAATGGGCTTTTATATGATCACATAGCTTACTGCTGGATGATGTATGAGATTTTTTGTAACCTTGTCTATGTAGTCTTGATGCCAGTAGACATGATGCACAAGTGAACGTTACTGAGTGTACCACGCGATATATTTCTTCGTGTTTTCTCAACAGCCTATGCTTCATTTTCTTCGAAACAGTACATTGCTTAGCTAGGAACAATAATTTAAAACAAGAGTGTCGATCTTTCAGCAGGAGACAAGTCTTTCTCACTCACATTTTTTATAAGGCTTGAAAATATTATGGATTTATGAATGGCTAATCAGATGCTCTGATATTCTTGAGTCGCACTGTCAGGCGTGTCTTCTCTCCCACCAGTGATCGTTTCGTTGACGTTCCATTGTGTTCACTTGCCCGGCTTATTACCGGGCTTCACTAACTGTAAGCCTATCAAGATGGATAACACAACATCCACTCCTGATATGCTTTGTAGCGACATCATTGCTTGGTAATTGGTGTCCATGTTGCATCGGTGAGTCGGAGCAGTTGAACGCTACATTGAAAGGGTTTGATTTTTGGCATTGCATGAAGTTTTAGCAAGGGTTTCATACATCAACTTGAAGTATTCAGTCCCCTCTTGCTGATACTGAGCTAGCCACATCCTGGGATATATATATATATATATATATATATATATATATATATATATATATATATATATATATATATATATATCTGTTTATACATAAGCATTTGTTTCTTCCAGTCACTGAAACACTGTATTCTTGATGTCACATACACCTGCCTTACTGTTCATCACCGCTGGTACCGAACTGGCAGACAGGCTGAGTGCAAACTTCTAAACAAAAGGTTGGGAAAATATTCATGTAGAAAATCCCTTAGAGTTAGATAATTAACATTTAAGTCTTGGCAGCACCATACCCACATTTACAATATACCTGCCAAAGTAAGTGAGCAAAAATATAACTCATGGTAGACACACGTTTACAAAAAATGAGAAAAAGTAAAAGCTTAATTATTTCCATTAAGCAAGTGTGACATTGTCATATTTAGTGTTAACTAAGACAAAAGAAGCATTTTAAGACAGATTTGCAGCCACTTCATTGCAATAAAGAGAAACACTGTGCAATATTACATATATGGACTCCTTGTACAACACCTTTAGGTTCGTGAAGAATATATATATATTTTTCTTCCAATGAAAATTTTGCATAAGTGGGACTCAGGAGTTTGGTATCATAAGGAAAACATGCATAAATATCCAAATATTTATTTATTTTTCCAAGAATATATTTAAGTTTGTATAGAAAATACAGATCTCTAGATTTTGTGACTTATCCGTCTGCCCACTGGAGAAGGTGCAGAGTTAGGGGCCTCGCTCTCCAGAATGATCCAACACATTTCAGACAAAAATCTTTAAAAGATTCGCAAGGTACCATTTAGATCATATTGTCCTAAAGGGGGATACAAATTTCCCGGTCGCGGAACAGCGTTTGTTGAGTACTGAACTTATTTTTTTGGCTTGGAGTTCTGGAGGGCTAGGCTAGACACAAGACAGACACACGCCAGCGTCAGAGCAAGTAAACATGTTGTGCGGTGGGGACGTTTATAGCAGTACGGCTTTCCCAGCTGAGAAAGTCCCCCTTTAAGAGATTTAAGAAACAAGTAACGAAGGACACATTGAGTTAGTTCCTAAATCATTGAGAAGTGTCAGCTGGAAGTGGAGACCAGGAGTAATGTCTTCAATATGGAAGTTATCGAGTTTTCCCCATGTTAATCGAATGTCTTTTGCTCAGTCTTGACCAAAACTTTACATTTTTAAATCCCGTTTTTAAGTTTTATGGTAATTTGTCTGGAATCAGAGGTGTTCCCGCTGGCTGAGCGACTGTAACCTCATAACTTGTTCAAGAAAACTACGAGTCACTATTCTCCTCAGCTTTGTTAATTGATAATGAAAAAAAGCCTTTTAAGTACCCACATGCATTTATCTCTCACAAGCATGCTCTCATCTGCTGGCAGTACCAGCCCTGACGGATACCAGTGTATGCTCCTTAGCGGATGATGTTCCAGATCACCTGGAATTCGTCCCAACACTTTCCCCCAACCTCAAGATTACTAAAGAGATTCATGCATTCAGTGTAACCACTGGGTTGTTAAAATCGTGCTACCCTTAGTGTACCTAAAACGCCCTATGGGCGTGCCAGCATGTTCGCTGCGGTCTTACCTGATGGTCATCACAGTTATGTACTAACACACCCTAGCCTCCCGTGTATCCAAAGCGCTCTACCCTCTCACTTAACCCTATAACTAGCGTTTTGCGTGTGAATATTTACCGTGCCGAAACGAAATAACGTTGGTTGATTTGTTAGCTATCGACTGGTAGGTTACATAAGTCAGAACCATTAAAATACCTGTCATATATATAAAAAGGAAGAAGAAAAGCGCCTGGTTTAACACCGTATGGCTGAATTAGTGGACAGCGTACTCTGAAATGCATAAAACTAATTTAAGTCATTTATCACAGTGCTCGTAAACCGTTGTCAGCGCGGCTGATTTTCACGGTCACTGATAAAGAGTCCAGTGCCACTGTGTTGATATGTTGCAGCAGCTTTTGGGTATTATCTGGCAGGTTTATCGCTTTTTTCCCGTGCTTTTTGATAAATTTTTGGGTTTTATTTATCTGATTGTTTCCCCGAATAAAGTTAGTATTTAACTGTTAACGATATGTTTAAGTCAAGGTGCTTGTTGTTTATCCCGTTAGACTTACTTCTATTTCAAGTTTTTACTAGTGTACTTTGTATACCTTGTTATATATATATATATATATATATATATATATATATATATATATATATATATATATATATATATATAAAGTTCGAACTGCTTTTAGGTTTTCTTTCTAATAATGGCTTTCACTGGTACACTGTTAGAGTCAGTCAATTACTATTACACTTAATTACCAAAATTATCTCGACTAGGAGTATGTAACTCAGTTGATCCATTGTCACCCCAACACACGTCTATTATCACCGGCTCATATTGATTTCTCTTGCAATCTCTACCGCCAATGCCAGTCTCTTTTCTCGACTGTCACGGTGTTCAAAGCCACATACGAGAAATTACTCGGTTATGAGTCGCATTACAAAACGTTCTCAGTTTGTGTCAGTGGTAACAGAAGTCTTTCGAACCTGTCTCAAAAGACTTGGTAACTTTCGACGGCTGATGCTTAGTATTGCTAATCCTGGCGGAAGAGTTAAGCCCATGAGCACGACACAAACCTTGACCACGACAGTTGGACCTTGGGTATGATAACCTAACCTTTTGAGGTTCGCATTGTCGTGTTCATGAGGTTAAGAATAAAGGACTTCTTTCTAGACGGTACTTTCATAATTGTATTTTATGTAATCTTTTAGTTATCAAGTCCTTCAAAGGTATTAGGCTTATTTGACATGTCTTTATGAATCTGTTAGGCTTTTGTTCTAATATTTCAGTCCTGGACCACTATGAAGCAGTGATTCGTGTACCCTAAGGGAAAACATGCTCATCGCGTCAATTTTGAAATTACATTGATTAATTTTGGAAATCATTACTTGTATATCTGTGGAGAACGTTACACTGAACTAGGGGTTCGGGAAAACCAACAGCCGTCATGAAAGTGGACTTATTGTGATTACTATGGAGATATTTCTGCTGCGCTTATGAGGCGAAACGGGACAGAAAAGTTGCTTTCATGATATTTCACTACTACCTAAAGTGAGAAACAAATTCCTTACGACATAGAATTTCCTTAACATACAACATTCATACATTTTCTTTCATGGAAAAGGGCTATTCGTAAAAGTGTAAAAGGAAATACTTGAACGCCTAAGATATTCCGTATATACAGGGTGGTAAAAGTATTCACTGTTTACCTTTAACTCAACAGTTTTATAAGTATTTTTTCTATGATAACTGAGACGGCATGGACATCTGAATGCCCTAATCTTAATATGACCATTTCATTTACGATATATATATATATATATATATATATATATATATATATATATATATTTTTTTTTTTTTTTTTTCTTTGTCGCTGTCTCCCGCGTTTGCGAGGTAGCGCAAGGAAACAGACGAAAGAAATGGCCCAACCCACCCCCATACACATGTATATACATACGTCCACACACGCAAATATACATACCTACACAGCTTTCCATGGTTTACCCCAGACGCTTCACATGCCCTGATTCAATCCACTGACAGCACGTCAACCCCGGTATACCACATCGATCCAATTCACTCTATTCGATGTGGTATACCGGGGTTGACGTGCTGTCAGTGGATTGAATCAGGGCATGTGAAGCGTCTAAGGTAAACCATGGAAAGCTATGTAGGTACATATGTATATTTGCGTGTGTGGACGTATGGTGCATGGGGGTGGGTTGGGCCATTTCTTTCGTCTGTTTCCTTGCGCTACCTCGCAAACGCGGGAGACAGCGACAAAATTAATATATATATATATATATATATATATATATATATATATATATATATATATATATATATATATATATATATGAACGGTTTGTGATGGACCGACCGCCGCACCCAGGATTCGAACCTGGGCGGGCCCGTACATGAAACCACAGTCAGCATCGCTAACCGCCACATAAAGGAAGCCCAGAAGTCCTTTGGACTTATGAGTATCGGTATGCAAGGCCATGTTATTCAGTAAGAAAACATTCTAAACTAAAGGTAAACAGAGAATTACTGTCTGTAAGTTTGGAGTTTTGAAAAGCCTCCCGCATACTATCGCCTGCCTTTAACGAACATTTGGTCATAGAGCGATAGAAAGGGACTGCATCTACATAGTCCAGATACATGTGTAGAGCAGGTCTTCACTGACTCAGTGACGTAACAGCACCATTAAATTTCCTAACACATGGAAAGCGTAAGCTAAGAAAATATACGTTCTGTACTATAAGTTCCAACTTTTCCTAGAAGTATGTATGGTTCTGAGTTAGTGAGTAACCGCCAGTCAGACTAATGCCTTTAGTAAGGAAAATCTCTTGACGTTTAGCTAGGAAAAAAAATATATATATATAAAGGCCATGGCCAAAAGCACCGAACGACGAAAACTGACTGAAATGATAATCGCCTGGCATTTTCAATATTCGCATTAGAGGTCCGTGGCAGTTTTGATCTCTGACAAGTTGTACCGAAAGTTAACGTTCAAGCAAGCATTCAGTAAGCATGCACAAGTCATCTGAACCTGCTAAAACAGTGGTACAAAATGCTCGGAAACTTAAGAATGGAAAATGTGATACACTATATATTCTACAATATAGCATTTCTAAATGTAAATTTTATAGCTGACAGACAACATATTTATTAGTTTTAGGAGTAAGTAATGTTAGCTTTGAGAATGTCAGTGCAACAAACGATTTCTGGCTCAGAAATCAAGTATTGATTGTAGGAGGGACGTAAACATCAGTATTGAACTATTGTTAATACTAAATCTAGTGGTGGCAGTATATGTTAACATTTCATATCTAGTAACCCAGTGTTCACACTAACAGAGCTAAAGTATTGTATAGGATTTCAGTAGTAAAAACAGCCATATAAGTAATACTCGTAACTAGGAGCTAATGCCTGCAATTATTACTTCACATTGACCGATAGGCTTGCTTCCATACGCTTCATGCCATGTAAGAGGTATCATGCACTAGTTACATGCACTTATTACCTAAATTACATCTTTTTCATATATAAATAAAGGAATTGCGTGAACATAGATACATACATACGCACATACATCATGCATACGTACATACACCCAAATATATATATATATATATATATATATATATATATATATATATATATATATATATATATATATATATATATATATATATATTGACAGACATATACGCTAGACAGACGTTTGCTTCTGAAATATGTAGATCTATATGAGGTGCATGGTTCTGGTGATGTCTTGGCCAGTGTATTTAGGAGGGTTGCAGAAGCTTTTGATAGGCCACTTTATATGAATTTATTTGAAGAGGGTTTAGTGCTAGTGGGGTGGTATGAGGAAAAGGTCGTGCCTCTTTCTAAGAGAGGTGATAGGACAAACGCTATATTAACTAGAGACTAGAATTACTGGGAGATACGGACTGTAGAACGCTGGAAAAGATATCATGTAGCGAATGGTTGAACTTTTGTAAAGGAGAAATTGCGTCGATAAGAAGACTATTAGATTCATTAAAAAGAGGTCCTGTGCTGTATACTTTTGTATTGAAAGGAGGCATTTGACATTGCCTTTGACAAGAGCTTGGGAAAAATAAGAAATGGATCTCTTGTCAGTTATAGCAATGGGACTCTTAAGGTGGATTGAAAATATACTGAAGCATATGTGTCAGTAAAGAGCCCCGAAGGGCTTTAGCTGAGGTCGCTGCTGTTTCTGATTTGTATATGATCTACCAGAGTGGATTTGAAGCGAACCTGATTGCGCGTGTGATGCTAAACTTACGAGTGAAATACGGAGTGTTTAGGACTGCGACAACCTACGAATAAGCCAAGGCAGGCTCCAGCTTTGGTTATATTCATGGTTGTGCGTACGTGTGTGTGTGTGTGTGTGTGTGTGTGTGCTTACATATATGACTTTCTTCGTGTGTTTATGTGTTTTGTAAGTTCCTCGTATGTATATTTGTGATGTGTTTTTATGTTTCCTGACTTTGTGTTTGACTTTTGTGTGCTTGTGTTTATATTCGTGTGTGTGTGTGTGTGTGATTTTTTTTTTACCGTTTGTTTTTGTGATTTTCAAATAGAAAATTTTGATTCTTTCCTATATATAAAGGAATAACGAGATAACGACTGAATATCATTTTGGTAAAGTTTTTTGATTAGATGAAGTGCGATAGATATTTTTAATCTTTAATTTTCGGGGATGGACGTACGATTTTTTTGACAGTTAAATGATAGTTTCATAAAGATATTTTCATGTTTGATATCATGTAATGCACCAAGGTAACGAGCGCTAGGAGATTCTTGAGTGAGCCTTTGTTTTTAAACTACAGTGGAGGTATTTCATCACAACCATAATGAGGGAAAATATTACATCATTTACACCCGCTATCGTGACATCAACATCCCTCTCGTTCATAGTCCTGTTTTTCTGACGCTGGGGTTTATGTGATCTATAGAGTTATTCTCTCTCTCTCTCTCTCTCTCTCTCTCTCTCTCTCTCTCTCTCTCTCTCTCTCTCTCTCTCTCTCTCTCTCTCTCTCTCTCTCTCTAAGAAAACCTCAATGCATTTGCCTCTTATCCGGATTGCAATCTTCTGTGATAGAGATGTATCACGATTATGATAGAAATCACACATCCTTGGCAGAATGGCGGACGGTTCGTGACCTTCCACGATCGTGGACACTGGAACATGTCGAAGCGACCCATGAACACAACTACACAACCCTTGAACACAACGGAACGATCCTTGAGGGGACGACCTGTGCGACCCCTTGGTTATGACAGGGAGCATCTTTTGAGCTGACCTTTCAAAGTCGGGTCATTAGCCAGGCCAACATGACCAAGGGTAGCCTAGGCCAACATGACGAAGGGTAGCCTAGTTTCAAGGATCAGACCGTCGCGCAAGAGTCGTGTCTTCGTCATCACGCATTTTTAGAACTATGGCAGGTTGCAACGTCTCAGTATGATCCGGCAGGAACTGAAGTGTCTTTTATCTGCTCCACGAGATTATGGGAACACACGTAACTTGATAAGATTAGTAAAATATTGAAAGTGAAAGTATAGCTATCTTACTGAGACTGCTGACGAAAGTTTAGCTCTCGAAGGTTAGGACACTATAGCTCGCTTTACTTACATTTGTGCGTCCCACAATCAGTGTCCACGGCCCTCCTCACACCGTTTCATCGCCAGTGTCCATGGCCCTCCTCACCCTTCCATCGCCAGTGTCCACGGACCCTCTCACTCTCGCAAACCAACTGACTTTAGCCTGTATTTTCACAAGTTGTCTTTATCCACTACATGATATAGTTACACTCGTCATGTACCATAACTCTTACACATTTTTCCTGGATACGTTACCATTTTGTTAACACTTCTGTATCTTTTGTGCATAACACCATTTAGTTCTACACTGCCACAGCCATTATGCACTACCTTAGGTGTTGTACACTACCACAACCATTATACACTACCCTAACTGTTGTATACTACCACAGCCGTTATACACTACCCTAGTTGTAGTACACTACCACAACCATTATACATTACCCTAGTTGTACACTACCAAAACCATCATACACTACCCTAGTTGTTGTACATTACCACATCATACACTACCCTAGTTGTACACTATCGCAAGCGCTATACACTACCATAGCTGTAGAACACTACCACAACCGTTATACATTACCCCATCTGTTATAAACTACCACAACTGGTATATACTACTCTAGCTACTCTAACACGGCCTGTTCTTGCCACACCTGTGACATGCACTCCTACCCCATACGCCAGCATCACCATGCCACACATCCTAATGACTTATACAATATAGTAACTCGCGTTCTATTTTGGCCAAACCCAGCATTTAAAGGTCTGCCGGACACCACTGTAACTTTGAACTGTTGAGCACATATGTACGACCCTTGAGCTCGATGGTTCGACCATTGAGTACGACGGTCCGATCCCTTGAGCTCGATGCTCTGATCTTTCAGTGCGACAGCACGACCTCATGAGCTCGATGCTTCGATCCTTGAGTATGACAGTACGACCTTTAGAACTCGATGCTTTGGTCCTTGAGTACGACAGTATGACCCATGAGCTCAGTGGTACGACCCTTGAGCACGGAAGTACGAATGTGAAGTATTATGGCCTAGCATTTGACCTGATCCTTAAGGTTCAGATGAAAGGCGAGGGCCATCATACCCAAGGATATGATGGCCGAAATCTTCGCCACTTTGTGATTTGAAGACTACGACAGTAGCCCAGTGAGTGTCACCATCAGCATAACCATCCTCTCTCTCTCTCTCTCTCTCTCTCTCTCTCTCTCTCTCTCTCTCTCTCTCTCTCTCTCTCTCTCTCTCTCTCTCTCTCAGACACACACACACACACACACACACACACACACACACACACACACACACACACACACACACACACACACACCTAGTCCTGTACTTATTGTATTATTAATACCTCGCCTTCCTTACTGTCATTTTAACACAAACGATGCAACAGAAGAGTATTAGAGAGAGAGAGAGAGAGAGAGAGAGAGAGAGAGAGAGAGAGAGAGAGAGAGAGAGAGAGAGAGAAGAAATGATATTCAAGTTTAACATGTAAATTCATCGTATATACAAAAACTGTTCATGTAAAGCCATTCACTCTCTCGTCCAACAGGAAAATGATTGTTTTGTAACACAGTTATTGCAATACAGATGTGAAGAGTGCAGACAAAGTTGAGGTTATCATGCAGAATTCCAATAATTTTACAAAATATGGACTCCTGGCTCCCACTTGTACAAAAAGTTTCAAAGGCAGTATAGGTGAGGGGTAAGTCTCATGAGGTGATTGTACATAAAGACACGAGTATTGCCAGCACTTGGGAAAGACAGAGTTCTTGAGATACTAGGTCGAGACCACGCGTCGCCGACCTAACCAGCGCCTTCGCCGTGAGGTCGACGCGCGCGCGTGGCAGGTAGACAAAGCTTACTCAGGTAATTAACATAAGTTAAAACCATCAATAGGATCATCGACAGGTGTGCCGTAAACTGGTATTAGACATGACCGTAACCAGGAGGTGGTTGGTGAACTTATTGCCCGAGACGCCTTACAAATATGTTCACTTCGTTCTTCTCAACAATAATGAAGGTGTCTGTGCACAGGAGTCTACTGTGGTACGTTAGTGACACTTTTCCAAAACAAAAGACACATGTCTGCGTCCTCAGTTTCCTTTGTTTATGTCCATGGTAGTCTGAATGCTAGGTGAACGCTGGTGATTTGGACAGTATATGATGCTTTAGTCTGGTTTTGATTGTGTTTTATGCAGGTGATGATGAATCATTTGTGAAAAAACAAAAAAGGTTTTGAAACATTTAGACCGGGCCTTAAACACAGAATCGTATCTCAATTTATACTAAAAATCAATTGTAGAACCTCAGGATCCCTCTTATGGGGTTTCTATAACGTTAAGGCTGCGCCCTAGTTAAAAGGAGGGAGAGGATGGAACCCTTTTGAGCGAGTTCTTCGACGAGAACGTACTCCTTTTCATCCACTGACGATTAAGCAACTCCGCCGAAGGTAAATTCTTACTCGCGGCGTATGAGTATGCAGACGGAGTCTGGTGATACCAAAGAATATATATATATATATATATATATATATATATATATATATATATATATATATATATATATATATATATATATATATAACCAGGTCATCACAGTTATGATGAGAAAATTGGGCTCTTTATGTTTTGAAGTTGAGAATATGCCAAGAGGACAGAGAACGTTGGATGTCTCTCGCTAGGGATGGACGAAGCCTAGTCACAATGGTGTTATAGGAGAGAGAACCTATGTTATTTATGTAGGGGTATCATCGGGCTGATTTGCAGTTACGACAATCGCTATTACTATTGACCAGATCTGTTGTACGTGTTTTGTATCTAAAACGAAGATAACACTTTATTTTTAACATTCACCGGCTCTCGTCAGCTTCACTCAACTGTTGTGTTCTTGGAAGCGTTTGGCTCCAGATGTTCATAAGACCTCAGAATTGTTAGAGAAGCAAATTATCTCGAAGTGAACATTTGTCCTTTCTTCAAAAAAAAGAAAGCGTCCGGCACCATTGACAGTTTTACAAATTAAGTACCTGTTTAAGCAGGTGTATACATGACCTTACAACATAGATAACATGTCTATTACCAGCACAAAGAGCATTTGATTGTATACGTCACATACGGCGCCGAAAACTTAGCAGCCGCAGTATTACTGATGAGTATTTGCATTAACACAGAGCTGAGTACAAAAGTTATTTGATTTTTTTTAAATTGACAATGAAATAGTTAACAGTCACAGCTTGAAAAGGGTAATAGGTATCTATGAACCCCAGTATGGCACCGAGTTTTCCGATCCCAGCCAGCAGCAAAGACTGGTGGAGCGGGAGAGTCCAGGACTGTACAGTCACCAGCGCGTTAGTCTCTCGCCTCACCTGACTCCCACAGATATTAGTAGCGTTCATGGTTCTTCGACAGGTCAGCCTCTGTCCTGCTCTCGTGCTTCATTCGTCCAGCATCATCTACGACTACCAGCTGGGTCTCTCTGACACTTGACTAAACACCAGCTGGCCTGATCAACACTACATCATGACCAATTATCTTCTCCATCACCGCCATCATCATCTCCCCCTCGTGGACATCACCTGACGCCTTCCAACACTGAACAGCCACCACCTGTCTAACCACCATCTCATCTGGTACATATTTACCACCATATGTCCCCTCCAACAATGCACCACCACAACCACTAAGAAAACTTCAACCACCATCTCTGGTGACGCACCAACACCACCGTCATCTGGAATGCGCGGCACAACAGCACCACCACCATCACCACCATCACCACCACCATCTGGGATGTCCAGCATTATACCACCACCATCAACATGTGATCTCTCCTGCATCGCACCTCTGTATGATATTTCCATGACCACGCGTGGACATATAAGAAGCAGTGCAGGAATATTTGGATGTGTGATGAGGTAAGAACTGTCTGTACTGTACCGGGTTTGGAGAGTGTCATCTGAACTGGAATATGAGTTTACGACTTTAGGCTGGCTTTTGGCGATTCGGTGGCTGATGGTGTGTGGCAGCTGGTGGCGCTACCGGACACAACAAGGATGGCTGGGAATCAAATACTTCCCCTGGTTTGGCAAACTGGCCTATTGAAGTTACCATGAGACTCTCTTCAACCCTCGAAGACAACCTCTGTACTCGGTGACATAAGTCAGGAGGCATTTGAAGCAAAGACCCGTTTATTTACAACAAAGTGTTCATGAAATGCTCTATAGCTCTAGTATATCAACTATGAATTAAAAGAAAGAATATTTTTTAAGATTCTTCCAAAAAAGTAAAACAAAGATATTCACGAGTGTGATAAAACTATGCAACTTTAGGTAGTTGGTCACAAGAACTGCTCGTGTACGGGACCATCCCTTCTCTCCTGCCCGACACCCACTGGCTTACTGGAGATCCAAGGCCTTTTGGCCGGTCCCAAGGTGAGCATCCTGGCTCATGTCTAGACCTTGGCCAGCGATCCTGGCCACGCCTGGGCCACTAAAATGGCCACACCTGCGACAGTAATGTTAGCCGTGCTATGATCAGGTGGTACTCCTGGCCACGCTTTGATCACTGATTCGGGCCAAGCCTGCACCAGTGGTGCTCGCTGTGCTTGGGTCAGTAATCCTACCAACACCTGGGCTAGTAATCCTACCAACACCTGGGCTAGTAATCCTGGCCACGCCTAGGCTAGTAGTGCTGACCACGCGTGGGCCAGTAGTTCCTGGCCATAGTCGGGTCAGTGATATTGGCCAGTGATGCTGCTCCTGTCATGTAGCAGGAGTGGTGGCCAGGATGTAGGCCAGCCAGTCGTCTTTCCTGCTCTAGGGCGAGGCCCTGACACACACGGCAGCCTGCAAGACGTGATTCATGTACCAACCACCATAAATGGGCAGATGTAACACTTCTGAAGCTGGGTAGCTGCAGTAACAACATCGCGGCGGCGGGGGGGTTACAACGTGCGATCTTCCCAGCGAGCGACCGGGGAACTTATATAATTTTGAATGTACTTAGGTCCCGGATTACCTGGATGTATCTCATGTTGATAGTTTAAAGCGCGCACGGTGATGGTGTCACGGAAACTGACGGGGAGCTCCACCCAGCACATACCAAGAGCTTCAGAAGTATAACATACAGTCCCGCAGTGAGACATAAGCGGTTGGCCCTGAAATAGATGCAGGTGCTTCCTCTAATGCTGCACGCTCGTGTGTGTTACCCTCAGCATTGTGTGCACTTACTGCATACAGCAATGTGCACATGTACTACTACAGGACAGGGCACATGTAATATCCCAAGATTAGACTTTACTACCTGAAAGATTTTTTTTCGCATGCATTATCCCCAGCAGTCAGGGAGGTTTAATGTTCCCTACTTGAAGTACTGAGTATTGCTCCTTAGATCAGATACATCTAAAAACCACGAGGAATGGATTTATGAAATAAACCAAGGACCGATTCACATTGTACGCCCGCTACTAGGTACACAGTTGCACCACAAGTGACCTAACTGGTATGTTACCAGGCCATAGAGATTGTGATCTTACATCATGAGTTTGGCATGCTAGGCTCCGTGTAGTTAGGCTGCTCCATACAGCAGCAGTATGACCCACACTTGTAAACAAGTGCTGTCAGCGGTTCACATAGAATGAGTTTTTCATAATATGTGCGTGATGCATTGTAATTTTAGGTATGCTGCAGCTACGATGTTGTATGCTTGTAGGACCTGCAGTGCTGTGTACTGTCAACAGTTACCGTAATCGGTATTTGCAATAGAATTTGTGCCATGCACATCTAGCATTTTATGCTATGCGCAGCAGTGGACACCATATTGCATACCATCACCTTCTACCCAGAGGTAAGTTCAAAAACGAAACCCATACGAGAGTCAAGGTAAATAGATAGCCATCAGTTTCTTTGTGGACAAGCTGTAAAGAATCTGGCTGCCAGTGCAAGGTATAGTCAACATAGTCAACACCGTAGAAGGTGGACAGTAGGAGTGGCAGCAGATGCCATTAACGAGGACAGCAAGGCTTCAAGTAATTCACGGTGGCACTGAGTTGGCTCAGGAGCCAGTCCATCCGTTCTCAGGAGGTGACAGCTTGACGCGGGTCTTCCCCAGAATCTAGAGAGGAGCGTTCTTCAACCGGCGTCAGGCCGGCAGCTCTAGCCGCCGTGTCTGCCTCCTCCGGGGAGGAGTTCGGTGTGCCTGACGGGGTAAATACTGAGGGCCCTAACTGAGCGCTGCTGCCTGAGGCGGCTAGTTCTTCGCACTCATCAAAAGACTCGTCAGATATACGAACGCTCTTCTTTCGAACTCTAGGAATATCGGAGGCCCGACGGCCAGTGTCGTGTTGTGGTGGGGAGAGTGGTGAGGCGCCCAGACTGAGCGTGTGACGCACCATGGAAGCACCAGCTGAACCTGCCACCGCAGCTGGGATGCTGCTGCCTAAAGAACTTTGTCTGAGCGAGGAGAGACGGCGTCGGTTGCCGAAGGCTGCGATCTGTTGCTCGCGGGTCATGTAGGAGACGGTCGAGTGGGAGCGCTGTGAGCGTGGCGTGGCTCCCGCTTCCTCTCCGTCCTCGCTAGTGAAGAGGTCTGTTGTCTTGCGAGGGAAATCAATGGACCTGCGGGGGAAGGACGGCACAGCCTCCTTTGGGAAGCAGGAACTGAGAGCGGCTGCAGCTGCCGGCTTCTTACCCTGACGTACAAACATCTGGTTGACGTCCAGCAGTATGTCGCAACCCTCCACGATCATCCGTTCGATGGCCAGGTTCTTCCGGATGTTCTCCGTCTCGCTCACCTGTTAAAAATCATACGTACATTACCAGTTACCCTGTATATTACGTGTCATCAGACGGAGAAAGACTTCTGCAAGAGTCAACATGGCTACTTGTTCATCCTTCTCTTTGAAGAATCTTTTTAAGAGCCCTAAACTAAACATACATAAGTTGCCATCTAGCGGCACGCCACTCCATGACTGCTTGCTTAATAAGAACCCTTACTTTGTGGTATGCAGGCTAGTAATACGCACTTGGACACTACTTGCAAAATAACGATGAACTAGACATACGAAAGGTTGAGAAGGTTGGCATAGGTACCTCGTCGTGCATCTGTCGAGATAGGTCCTCCAGTTGCATCCTGGCGTGGTCCAGGCTCTTCCTCTCCACGTGGTTGTGGGGTGTGTGGGCCAGCAGCTCATGCAGGGTGATGATGTACCGAGGGATCTGCAAAGAACACACACACACACACCACATTTACTTCACTTGGTCAGTACTTCTACCCTTGTCGCTAGATGCTACCCATGAATCACTTCAGCAGTTCTTATGTCTTATCTCTGAACAATAATGAATCACTGTCTTCCAACGAGAATGTGAATTTATCATAGTGAAAAACAGCACTATACCTAATGAGAATAATGTGATGAAACAGGAAATGAGAGAACTGATTTGCGTACAGAGTGTGATTACCATGAATCTATAGGAAAGTGAACACTCGGCACGGTATATTGCCGAGGGTGGGGCATACAGTAGCTTAGGATCATGTGAATACAAGTGGTACTGTATGTTGAGGTACTACGTGCCATACACGGACGGAAGCCGGTGTAACCTTTGTGCGATGGTGGCTCCGCCGTGGCCTGTGTGTTTGCGATTCACAGGGGGAGGTAACAGAAGGCGCGGAATATGAAGGGTGTCATGAGAGGCGAGATCTGAAAAGTGGAGAAGTATAGAGAGCATATTTTGAGTGCAAGGCTGAGCGAATCTCTTAAAGAATATGGAAGGCTGAACAAAAACTTGGAAGAAACCGGGTGAAACATACCTCCAAAGAAGAGACAGATAAAGGAACAGTACTGTTGGATTGAAGATCTGTAAAGAAAAATTATTTTGAGAATATATATTGGTGTCTCAACTGATGATGGAGCATCTAGTAATTAGCAGGATGAGGAGGAAACGAGTAAGTCGTTACAAGAACAGTTCTGAATATGGCGGAACCAGAGGATGAGTTCGTTTGACATGGTGATGGATTACAGTGACGAGCAGAAACTTTCTCAAGACATTTACATCCTCAGTCGAGAGGTGTAACGGAATGATGCAGCAGAAAATATTTGGGAAGGCACCACCTGTCTTACGGGTCATCGACCAGAATTACTCATAGAGGCCATAGGAATGAGTAATAGATGCTAGCTAAAGTCGATAGGCTGCAGGAGTGTTGAGGAGCTCACCTGATGCATGGGGTAGGTGAGGAAGGTCTCCAGCGTGCGGCCTTGAAGGCTAGGCTTGTTTTCCAAACGATTGAGGAAGGCCCCAAAATGGGGGTTTTGCTTGCACTCGGCCAGCACCTGCAGGCTGTAGTGGTGGTTCCTGACGTATTCCTGGTAGATGCTCAGCATAGGCAGCAGCATGTCGAACAAGTCCCCTGCTCGGTGGTACAGCAGAGGAGGGTTAGTGCCCCGCCCCCACTCGGGGCGAGGCTAATTAGGGGAGGGCGGGGGAGGGGCGCCTGCTGGGTACCAGTGCAGGTAATATCTTAACAAAAATGAAAATAAAAATTCTTTTGAAGGGTATTTGACAAGGGCAAGGGAGCAAGTGCTAGTCTACTGAGGGTGAGTAAAACTGCTGGCCAGGTAGGCTAAGACTGTGCTGGGGACTACATGTGATGAGTAAACTACTTGTGCGGCTGCTGGAGGGGAGGGCTGCTACGGGACGAAAGGAACAGGAAGGACGCTACAGAGGTTAAATGAGAACAAAAAGATAAAAAAAGGTAATTTGAGGGATAAACGCAATATATATATATATATATATGTATAGCCAGTATAGCAGCAGTGTTGGAGCAGCACTGACATGGTGAATGAAATACTACTGGGAAGGGCGAGAGGAGGAAGGGGGGCAAAATGAGATCGTACTGTAGTTAAAAAGAGTGGAAACTCCTAGCACAATGCTGATGATGCCATTTCAGGTCAGACATGGTAACTCTACATTATCACTGGTCTTAAACCAAGATATGTGAAGGTCCGTTAGTGTGATGTTGAAGGCTGTACTGTACTACCGGATGGTCGGTGTACTTACTTGCGTCGAAGGTTTTCCTGTGACACACCCAAGGGCTCAAAGTGTCATGACACCCACTCAGCCCGGTGCATGACACGCCTGATGAGTGTCTTACGACACGCAAGGCGCCGCCGTAAATCTAGGTCCTACAAGAGATTTGTGGCGGTGCGAACGGCCACCCGTCATGCACAGTTCATGAGTGTCATAACAGAGCGGGCCGGAGCGCACTTGTCACTGCCGTGACTTAATGAAAATTAATGACATGATAGGAGTTACATACCCCCCACACACACACAGACACACACACATACACACACACACACACACACACACACACACACACACACACTCATCTTGCGTCGGCATCTTGTTGGACTTGGTAATGTTCGCTGCTAACGTGATAGTATCGGCGTAAGATCATTAGCATGACTTAGGGTTAAGCGTCCAGGATCTCCTCACGTGCGCGTCACGTTCCTGGACGTCACGCGTGCAACACATGGCAGAGAAAGGTTAGGGGGTCAGGTCACTTTAACTGAACACTGGTTACGTGCGGTTCGGGTCTTGACTCGTAGTGCTGTCTTCAGGTCACTTTCAAGACGTTTAAGGAAAGGTCATCCCTGCCATGTGGTAACCTCCTGTCATGACCAAAAACTTTAGTCATAAAGCGGGTCATGATAGTAATCTCTGCCACCTTGATGACGCGACGACCCTTTGAACGTGACGGTACGACCCTTGAGCACGACGGTACGACCCTTGAGCACGACGGTACGACCCTTGAGCACGGCGGTACGACCCTTGGGTACGACGCATGGTTTCGATCGAACCCTCAAAGGTCATACTAAAGTCGTGGTCAAGGGTCGTATGGCCTTTCTTCAAAGATCGTTCCGTCGTGTTGTTCATGGGTCGTACCGTCGTGCTTAGGGTGTACATAATTACCGAAGAATGTCATTCTGTCGTACCTGATAAAAGTCAGTCATTACCACATGACTGGAAAAGTTCAGTCATCACATGTCTGATGCGGATCACTCACGAAACACTTGAAGAACTTTCGTGAGACATGCGCGATGAAGGTCAGTGAAGACAGTTCGTGAGACGTGCGTGACATAGGGTCATTGTGAAAATCTTTCGTGAGACATGATAAAGGTCAGTTACCATATCTTCAGCCTCGATGTGTTTTGGGTAAGCATCAGTCATAACATGTTGGACAGATGTCAGTCTCGACAGATCCCGTGAAGGACGAGCATGATTAACTAAGTCCTGCCATACTTGATGCCTTTTGTCATACTGGTATGGCACCTTCATGGCAGCTGACTCATATCATGCAACCATGACATGCTTGAAGTGCTTGAGTCATCATGACTTGAGCAGTCCTAGCTTATAGATTACTCGGGACTTCTAGTCACAGTAAGGAAAGTCTGTCTTGAATTATGTTTGGAAGAGGTTAGGAACTTGTGTGAATGGGGTGGGATTACCTTCAGTCAGAAGAAAATGGGATTAATCTGAACATGATGGTAGGGTTCTGTGGTGATGTTAGTGATGGGAGGTTCTCAAGGCAGACACTAGGGGTGGTCAAGCAAGACCAATGGTGTGAGTCCTCTCTGGTGACGGCGATAATGATGATGGCCCAAAGCAAGGTCAGTCAGGGACGTCTGATAACTGGTCATCTGACGCCTGATAAAGGTCACTTTTATAACTCAAGTAAAGTCAGTGATTTTGACATAAGTGGGTATTGATGTTCTGGTTGTATTGGTGCCCTGGTTGTATTGATGTCTTGGTTGTATTGATGCCCTGGTTGTATTGATGTCCTGGTTGTATTGATGTCCTGGTTGTATTGATGTCCTGGTTGTATTGATGTCCTGGTTGTATTGATGTCCTGGTTGTATTAATGCACTGGTTGTATTGATACCCTGGTTGTATTAATGCCTGGTTGGATATTGGAATGATTCACTGCTACACGAGAGTGTCTCACTCCACAATCAATTGCAAAGTCACACGATGTTTGAGAGTCGCAGTGCAATTTACGCTTGATACAAGTGCGTGTCTTATCACACTTACATCTGGTTTATAGTCTCTGGGGGACACACACGGTAGGTGATGTCATGCGGGGTATATTCGTTCATGTTACTCGTGAGATGCAGGCAGAGGTTTGTCATGTGCCATGACACAGGGAGTCGTGGTGCTTGAGAAAGGCCAGCGTCGAGTCATTCAGTCAACAGCGCATGGTGAGGGGTCGATCATGACGCAGTTCATAAAGTCTGACCACTTCAGCGAGTGGTCCGAGGTGGGTCCAAGGTATGGACTCCCCACTATCCCTGCTTGTGTGATGGCCCAGAGAGGCAGCAGGAAGGAGAAAGGTGACGACACGCAGGAAGAACTCACGTCTCTCCCAGGCGCATGGCGGACCTCACGAATGGAGTGGAAGGTTGGCAGAGGTGTGGACAGTACCTGACACGAGGCTGTGGTGAGGACCTGCATCGGAACGCTTTATATAATGATCTGGACTGGTCTGGTGTGGGAGCCACATTTCTGTACTCCTGCCTTCGTTATGTAGCACGGTAGATAACAACACTTGCCCAGCAGACAGACAAACGAAGAGACACAGGAGTAATATCATCAGGCACTGCATCATGTATAACTTCTGGGTGACTGGGTTATACATGTTAAAGTGAGTGGTAGTGAAGCAAGTCTACATTATTCATTAAAACAGAGATGTGGAATATACCCGTGTTGATGAAGCAGGTGTGGAAGATATAGGTAATGAAGGAAGGAGTGTGTACCAGTGGGCCGGTCTCCTCACCAGCTCTTGAACATACCTCTCCAAGGTTAGGTTGCATACATAGCTACGGTGTGTGTGTGTGTGTGTGTGTGTGTGTGTGTATGCCCATGCCTGTGTGTATCGTACTACTGATGTGTGTGCTCATGTTGGTGCGTATGAATCTGGGTGAATGTTTAGCCCATGGCACACTGGCAAATCTGATCAGTGTGAAGATGGTCAAGTGCGTTCTGTGACACAGGTAATTCAACAGGTTTAAGTATGTTTTCTTGAAGTGACACAAATATCTCACCCGACACATGGAGAATTTTCATGACAGAGATTCGAAGATAGAGTGAAAGATGGGAGAATGCTGATTGTGTGGCACAATAGCAACCTGAGGAAGCTTACAGATGGTCGAGGTGTTTATAGAGACTCGAGGTCGAGTATAGAGCTGGGTAGGTGTTTCGTGTAGGATACATAGAAAGGTTTAAGATAAGGGAAGATGGAGAAGTAACTGTATTGTGACACATACAGTAGTTTTAAGAAATGCAAAGAAGGGTGAATAGATGCTTATAAGATGGGGAGAAGGATGAGTGAATTCTTGTTAGTTGGAGAAATGGATGAGTG
Organism: Panulirus ornatus; assembly: GCF_036320965.1. Classification (NCBI taxonomy): domain Eukaryota; kingdom Metazoa; phylum Arthropoda; class Malacostraca; order Decapoda; family Palinuridae; genus Panulirus; species Panulirus ornatus. The sequence continues at coordinate 28,758,258 of NC_092266.1, forward strand.
AGTACTTGCTTGGGAAAGATATGGATGAGTGGATGGATACTTGATAGGTGGAGAGATGGATGAGTGAGTACTTGTCAGATGGAACTAAATGATTACAGTATTTAGTAAAGTGAGGTAACGTAAGATGACTTATAGAAGGATGTTCTTTTGTGTATGAAAGGAATAACAATCAGAATGAACTCGTGCACCATCAGAAAACAAAGCACTAGAGAAGCTGGCACTTATGATAAATAATTCAGCAAACGGAAGATAAAGTTTAGACGAATCATTTAGGGACCAGTAATGTTTCTCAGTAGTGATAATGATAAAAGCAATAGAAAAATGATAATCATCATCGCAATGCTAAAATGATAATGATTTTAGGCTAATTTTCAGCTAATTATAAGCCAGTTGCCTTCCTGCCTTCGAGACGTATTCAGGAACAGACGAATAACTGCTTCAGTCACACCCTGGCTCAAGCTGCCGCGTACAACGTATTCAGACCAGACTCTACCATCGACAGCGAATCCTCACAGATTCATCCATCGTTCACCTTCTTCATGTGCCATGATTTAGCATAATGACGGTACGTTGCCCCCCATATACCACCTTCTGTCCAGCGGATGACTTTCGCCGTCCTGAATATTGAGGCGTCCTTTACTCCACCCTTGTATCTCCTCTTCGGTTTGCCTCTCCTCGTCGCTCCCTCCTTCCGCCACGTAGATCCCCTTTGTCAGTCTGTTCCTGGTCGGCCCGTCTCAATCAGACTCTGCCCACTGCCGCTCCTTCCCTCTGACAACATCATTTTTCACACAATCAACCCGCCTCACGCCACATGTCGTCCTCAGGTACTTCATTTCCTGCACATCCACCCACTTCCATTTGTTTGCATCCATACCTTACATCGCTGTCGGCAGTATTACACCCTCGAACATACACCTCACCAGGTGTAATCAACGGTCTTTTACTTCATTTCCAACAGCTGTTTCTGTACCCCTTGCTTATGTACAGAACCACTGTACGTGCACCCTCGCCAGTCCAACAGGCACCTCGTCTTGGGCCGTGCGTACACAGTGTTAACGGTTGTAGTCTTGGTGAAGTACATGAGCAGATGATGATTCCAAGTAAAAATCACGTAAGGTGAAATGATGAGGCATTATATGAAATCCCTTTGGAAAAAGACCTTTACCTCAAACGATTCCGTTGTTTAGTGAACTGGAAGTGTGTAGCAAGGATGTTAGTCATCCTGTTGACAGAATATTGGTGGAAGTTAAAGCTTGCCGCCCGAGAGCAAATTAAAGGGCTGCGTAGGTGCGTATGGTGGGGTGCACTCAGTGCATGTTCATAGGACAGGAGTAGGTATGATTTCTGCATTGGACGGCACGCACTGGATACATGCATTTGTCAGAATTACGCATGAGAGGTATGAGTTCAGTGGTGAGAATACATATGGTATGTATATACCAAGCAGGAGTCCACATTGTATGTATTAAGGAGACAGTAGAGGTAGCAGCGCAAACTGTGTGTTCTTAAGGTAAGTAGTGCGCATGTATGTGGTCTGCAGGTTCTGTGTTTGCACGTGAGGTATATACCTGGTGTATGTATACATGGTGTATGTATACAGAAGGGTTCGTGTAGTGGGTTTACGAGGAAGTCGTTCACATGACGTGTCGATAAGATATGAGTGGACGTGATTAATAAAAGATAGGGAGAGGAGAGGCGCACGAGGTGTGTGCCCACAAGGTAGACATGGACGTGTTGTGCACAAGGAAAGACTGCACATGGTGTACACACGATGTATGAGTGCATATGGTGTGTGTACTTGCCAGGTAGGAGTATCCATGGGGTACAGGTCATGGTGAAGTTACTTGGTGTGTGTTCATAAAGTAGGGGTACCCCTGGTTTATGTTCTCATAGTATATTAGCGCACGTTAGTCTTCACATGTTGTGGAACATATCTAACAAGGTGGTACTACACGCTGTAACCTCACCAAGTGGCAACTGCACATGGTTTGCTTATTTATAATGCACCTGATGTGGGTCTGTCTACAAGTTACGGGTGTGCATAACGTGTATGTTCACATCATGATGATGCACAGTGGTTCAGATGTTTACAGTGCACAGATGTACAAGTGGCAGGAGGTAAAAAGCAAGGCACGAGAGCTGAATAAACAGGGTGAAAGAGAGATTGGGTGAAAGAGCTTCTATGAAATTGAGAGAATTAGAAAATGTTTTGGAAGGAGGTGAAGTAATGCGAGGTGAACAGGAGGACAAATGGAGATAATGGTGAAGGAACTAGATGGGGAAATGCTATTAGGCAAAAGAATAGTGAACGTTTTGTGAAAAAAATACTTGGAGGAAGAGAGATTGTATGTAGCATTTATGGATCTCGAGATAGTGCATGTTTGGATTGAGAAAAAAGTCTCGTGTAAATCGCTATGAATTTAGTGAGTAAATTGAGGATTACTGAAGTGATGATTTTCATTGGAAGAGTAAGGCATGTAGCGAGAAGGAAGGGAAGAAGGTGAGTGGTTCCCAGTGAAGGGGGGGACTGCGTTAAGGATGTGATAAGTAGTTATCAATGTTAGTGTAGTAATATAGAGCCACTGACGCTTAACTATTGATCCACCGGAAGGTAGACGGAAGATTTAGTGCACGGTGGTGTCGATCTTGTGCTAAGGTGTTCGGCTTCAGAAAGAAATCATGAAAGTAGAAATTATAGAAAGTTTTATTTATGATATAATGAAGGTTTTTTTTTTAGACTTGTGAGATGAAAAGGATCAGACCCACTCTTTCAGTACTCTCAGCAACTTACCAAATGGATTCAACACCTTCACATCCTTTGCCCTCTGATGTACCGTTCAGGAGTTATCACACCTTAACCTAGTGTCTTCGTAGGGCCATATCCCTCCCAAGGAATAGCCTGCAGGAGGGACATCTCGGCACCGCAACTCCCCAACACAAGTGTGACCTTCATGAACTGGTGCAGCGTTGTCCTTGGGAGTGGATACGACCCCATTATATATTACCATAAAAATATTTACTTTGAACGGACCCGAAATGGCATTATTTCTACAATAATATGGAAGCAGCATCTAAGAAAAAGAGGCCTGAGTTGACTGATAATACTCATAGTGCTCTAAGAGGACCATTAGCACAGGGATCTGGATGTGAGCCTATGAGAACAGAATCATGACATTATTTATCAAAAGACTACATTACTGGACGCAAGTTACCACACTCACTGTTGCCACCTTGAGCACGACGGTACAACCCTTGAGCACGACGGTACAACCCTTGAGCACGACGGTACAACCCTTGGGCACGACGGTACGACCCTTGAGCACGACGGTGCAACCCTTGGGCACGACGGTACGACCCTTGACCACAACGATGGTACGTTGGCCAGCATATCTCTCCTGACCCTTGCGGGTCATCTCAAAGACGACATCATCATACCCAAAGGCTGTAGTGTCTTGCTCAAAGGCTGTACCGTCGTGCTCAAGGGTCGAACCGTCGTGCTCAAGGGTCGTACCGTCGTGCTCAAGGGGGGTTACCACCTTAATCAAGGCATCACTTACACGTCTGCAACCCCTCTCAGGACTGAAACTTTTAACATGAACCAGTGAATATGGTTTGGCTGTCCACTATGTACAAGAAGCAGTGAATGATAGGGTGTTATAAACATTAGAGGTAAGCATCATCCATTAAAGATAACATGGGGATGACAAATGTAACTTGTTATACTAACAAACAGTATTCAAGATTCCTTAGAGCGCTATATGTGCGTATGTTGTGTGTGTGTGTGTGTGTGTGTGTGTATGTGTGTGTGTGTGTGTGTGTGTTTGTGTGTGTGTGTAATTACTTTGGGGAGGGGAGAGTATTATATACTCGTGTTACCCCTGTCTTTCCTCCTCCTATGTACCCATTTATCGACCAAATCGGAGGGGAGGATGAACACCTGGGATTGGCTGTGGGCCAACTGCCGCGCCCAAAGATTCAAACCCATGTGGGCCCGACCTCCAATGGGCCCGTGCTAACTCATGGTTACTAATGCTAACCAAATACACCACGGAGGACCGTATGTGTGTATGTATGTGTGAGGTTGTGCGTTTGGGTGTATTGATTTTCCTTTATCGTAAGTGAAACGGCATGGGCAAATGAATGCCCTAATCATGGCTGTCTCATATACGCCGGAGCTAAGTGCCCAATTATCGACCAGCCCTGAGGGGAGGATGAACAGGTGGGTTGACTGCGGACCGAACGCCCAAACCCAGGATTCAATCCCAGGCGAGCCCGTGCGTGATTCGTAGTCAGCAACGCTAACCACTACATCACGGAAGCCCATGATATGTGCATATATATATATATATATATATATATATATATATATATATATATATATATATATATATGTATATGACTAATGTATGTGTGTGTGTGTGTGTGTGTGTGTGTGTGTGTGTGTGTGTGTGTGTGTGTGTGTGTGTGTGTGTGTGTGTGAATGCATGGCTGCGTGCGTGCGTGCGTGATGAGGGACTCACCCAGATGTGTGTTTCCCAGCAGCTGGATGGTGCTGCAGGTCTTCTTCTGGCGCGGGGAGGAGCCGGCGGAGGAAGGTTCGCGCCCCCCGTCTGGAAGGCGGCACGAGGCCAGACGACCTTCACCAGTGTGAGGCAACAACACCACTACCATGACTACCATCACCACACAACACACCGTTAATGCCTCCACCACACCTCCGTCCCGCGTCCCCCTTGCTCGCTGCCTGCCTCTCTCACTGCTGCTGCCGTTGTCCTCCGTGCCAACTCACCTTACTACCATGTGTGCCACTGGTACCCCACTTGCTGCCACTGTGTAGTCCTCACCTCCACGAATCTCCCGTTCCCACTACAACTGCTGCTATTGTGAAGTCTCCGCCTCCAGTTCCCTCTAGTCCCCACTACAACTGCTGCCACTGGGTAGTCTCTACCTACAATACCCTCTGGTCCCCACTGCAACTACTGCCGCTGTGTAGTCTCGACCTCCAGTACCCTCTCGTCTCCACTACATCTGCTCCCACTGTTTAGTCTCCACCTGCGAGTATTCAGCAACGTATTTGAAATACCTCACCGCCATTGGTAGCACATAGCCCACCTACGACTGCCGTTACCAGGTGCCCGTAGTGGCTGCAGCTGGTCGCCCTCACCCGTCCTGTCATCATTGTGCTGACCTCTGGCCCTCCCTACTTCCCTCCACACCGCATCATCCACACCTCAGTGTCAACACCTCCCTGCACGTTACTATCCTTCCTGCTAGCCACATTTCCAACATTTCTCTGTCTGCTTCCCACTCTACGTCTCCAACTCCTCCCCCATCCTTATTGCCTCATTCATCACTCACCATCCATACTACTTCATTCACCTCTCACAATCCGTACTACCTCATTCGCCACTCATCATCCCCACTACTTCATTCATTCCTATTCGTAAACACTCTATGGTCATTGTATGTATCACTGCATCTCTCCGTGTCACTGCTCGTAGTCACTCATCTATCACTCCTTCCGTTTTTTCTCCACTTCTTCCATCACCATCCTTACATCTGTTCACGTCTGCATCACCATCTTTATTTCCTCACCTGTCACCTTCTCCATTTCATCTTCCGTCATTATCATCACACTTGCCCCTTCATCTGCCTTGTATTTTTTCACTCATCTCTCCTTGGCTTCCGTAAAAATACCTCTCATTCCTACGCTTTTCCCTTTTTTTTCGAAACACCTTCAGCAACAGATCAGTAGGCGTGTGTGTTTCCCGACTACTGGTCTTCCCCAGTCCCAGCACCGTTGATCATCTGCTTCATAACTAGCAGCAGGAGGTGCGCGCAGCTGGCACTACCTTCCCGCCACACACACCGCCCCGCCCTCCCCGAAGTACTTACCTGTGCAGCATGATCCCTTTCAGACCCTTTTTTACGCCTACGTTATCTGCCGTTATGGCAAATATAAGTACGTTATATTTTTACTGACCCTGATCCATCAGGTCGGCTGACTCCGATTCCCCTTGTACCTGACCACGTCCCTCTGATGATAAGCTTCGAATTCACTTTAAACTCACATGGATCTCTGAAGCCATTTGCTCTTCGTAGCCCCCCCTGACCACAATAGTGACATTTTCCATTTCCTGACTTCCAGTTCCCTCGGCAATCACCACTACCGCCGCCCCTCGCGACATGCCGTCTCTCGTTTCTGATCACATGGGTTGCTGGATCTTCATTTCTGCATGATATTGTTAGCTTGTGAGTGGTCATGATTATGATACTTCCTGCCTGACTTATGGGAGGGCCATATCATAGCGACAGGTGCTGTGGTATTCGATCCTTTACAATCAACTGCTACGTGAACACCAACGGTTATTCAGCGGCGTATAGAGGTTGCTTATATTCCAGAAAGTAAAACGTAATGAATGGGTCCTTCTTCGTACATGCATGAACTTAATAGTAAATATGAGACAGATGGAGTCGAGCGCAACAGTTTTTAGGTCCGTCAGTGGAAGAAGGTACTATTCGCCAAGCTAGACACACAAGGTGTACCTCTGGCCTCTGTTCCGTCCATTACATACTGCACATCAACAATAGTAGTTCATCTGTCGTTTACTTCACCTTTTGAGAGTGGAAGACTTCACACCTAGAGCAACGACTTTATTGTGTGACCCAAAAAAATAGTTTTTATCTGTTGTACTTTGGTACGCGTGTGCAACTGAAATTATATATATATCATTGAATTATTTCATCATCTTTTCCTGATGAACTTCGGTGACACTGAATTCCAGTAATTCGACAGTGTTAACAGTGCCAAAAGATTAACGCTGTTACTATTGTTCTGTTGCAGTGAACGTCCAGCCGGCGTAGAGATGGTCGTCATGGTCAGTACTTCACAGATCACACATCTATTGGCCAGTGTGACCGAGAGAGTCATTCGTAAGGGTCTAACCTGCAAGGCGATATCGCAAAGAAGAAAAGGTCAGTTGAATGTATCCACACGTTGGATGGAAGACTCTTGTATGGCGACGTGTGTGTGTGTGTGTGTGTGTGTGTGTGTGTGTGCTTTCGTGTGTGTGAAGTTACGAGTTAGTTAATATCCATTGTTAGTGTTGTAATTACTCTATAACAATACTACACCAAGTATAGATAATAGGACTGTAAGCTTCTCTTAATTACTATGACCCACGTGTATTTTCAGATGTAATTAATTACTTCGGTTACTTTAACAGTAGGTATTGTGATGTAAATAGACGTGCGTCCTTTTGAAAGACAGAAAGTTTCAGGTGTGGTCGTGAGTTACTTTGAGAAGCCTTAAGGTTACTGACACTGGGAGAATATTGCATTTGGCGTCAGTGAACGGTGTCCGGTATTTATGACACTGGGAGAATATTGCATTTGGCGTCAGTGAAAAGGTGTCCGGTATTTAGTGAAGCGTTTCAAGTCGAACTAAGTATACAATTCCCAGTTCCTGAAGTGACGGGAGTCGATTTGATTGCTTTTGGCCACAAGAGCGGTTGATTTATTGTGCATCCCTGCCAGTCCTGTGGGCGGTGGCCCAGAAGAAGATACAAAAGTGTACGAAAAGTCCAGCATGATATTCATCGCCTTGGCCAGCCAGGCCCGTCCAGCTTACGTTAGCTGTTGGGTGCATATTGTACAACATATAATACGAAGAACCGTAGTGTTCTGTGGAGGACATTTTGGATTCTATGTCAGTTTAATCAGAGGGACGAGATCTCAAGCCACTTGCAGCCTATTATTGGCTTTGTCTATTGGCGCTATCAGTTGACAGTGATTCCACCACATCCTTCATATTGTGAACGTGAACAACATATTCCTCACAACACCTTCTCTCGCTCATGTTACGTTATCGAAGATGCGGGGTGTCGGTAAGAAGGCTGTCCATACACGTGCATTGGCCAAACCGTGGAGTTTCAAGGCCTGAACTTTATTACATGTGTTTAGCATGATGAAGGTCCTGAGTGAATGCATTTAGCTCGTTGCCACCATCGACTACAGCGTCTGTGTGCGCCACTCAAGGAATTTTTCTACTAAGATAGTGAAATATTTGATGATTTTTCCCTTTTTTTTCCAGTGGTTTATCCTTGTTACATTTAAGAGTTGAGTAAGCGCTGCTTTGAACACCGGAACGATGGAACATCTGACTTTCGTGGCCACAGTGTCATCATCCACTGAAAATGAACAGCAAGTTAGGCACTTAATGTTTAGCTCGGGCAGGTGTTCCTCTCCGGCGAACACCTTCGTCTACCTCTTCTGAGCATTTTGGCTCGTCCTTAGAGCAATGTCCCGGGTGCTCTTGATGAAAAACAGTGGCACATTAACCCTATACTTTATTGATCTGCACTCCGTAATACGATATTCATATAATATTCATATCTCTGTAGTTGCATTGTAAAACATTACTGCAAAAGTTAACGCTGTAGTCTTCAAACTGTACCCGGGTGATTGATGTGAACCGTGGCGCTGAGCGCGCTCGTTGGCGTTTGCTCTTAACGAATCACGTGAGCCCGTGTGCCAGTACTGGACTGGTCAGACAACTCACAAGCCAACCCACCTGGTGTTCTTTTTTTGGGGGGATGGTCGTTAAGTGAGAACCTGACCATACTTTGCGTGTGTGTGTGTGTGTGTGTGTGTGTGTGTGTGTGTACTCTTCGGGGAGTGAGTTTTACATTTAAGGGATCTCGTCTCTTGAACATACAGTTCAAATACAACTTATTAAGCTTCTGTATGTTGTCGGCAGTTACTATATTCTAATTCAGTTTATTCCATTCGTTTAATACACACCTGTGTTGTACATCCTTCACTCGAAGTGACTCTGCATCCGAACAAGATTTTTTTATTTATTTATTTCCTATGGCATCTGGTTCCGTCCGTGCATCTTTCAGATGATTATGAACTGCATCATGAACTTGTGATCAGGTCTCTCCTCACCCTTTTCTCTGCCATGATTAGCAAGTATATATGGCCTATAGCCTTTGCCCTCCTCTGAACCTTTTCTTTGAGTTATTATTCAGGTGTAGTGACCAAACTTGACAAGCATTTTCTAGTTTTAGGCAAACGTGGGATGTGAACAGCTTGCTGAATATTTCCTAATTCGTTTACTTGATTGCTATTCTAATATTTGTCATATGACAGTTGGGATCATGTGAACTCCAAAGTGTGTCATTATATATATATATATATATATATATATATATATATATATATATATATATATATATATATATATATATATATATATATATATATATATATATATATATATGTATATATATATATATATATATATATATATATATATATATATATATATATATATATATATATATATATATATATACAGACTGGACCCATGATGGGTATCTTCCCATTAATGAAATGACAAAAAAAAGTCCTTTGCCGAAATACGAAATGAGAGAGTTGGCCCCTAAGCATCCATTTATGCCCAGAATGTTCACACTTTTGGAGGGTAACTAATTTATTCATTACAACCCTGATTAAATTCATTATACTATGAACCACTCACATAAATATACTGTACCTCCTCCCCTGCATTCACCATAGCACTCAACATCATATTAGATGTGCATGAATAATATAATCAGTCTCCTTTCGACAGCGAAAACAAGGTTACAATTCACAGTTCTTATGTTCAGAATGAACAGATATACAAACATGAGATATATATATATATATATATATATATATATATATATATATATATATATATATATATATATATATATATATATATACATTGCCCAGTCTCTCGCCCGACCCCGCCAGTCGCCCTCAACCCAACCGACCCCAACAGCAGCAGCAGCAGCATTTCTCGAGACGCGGGAAGCAGGTGATGGTGGTGGTTTGGAGGACCTAGGGACGCCATATACTGCTTACCTACGTCACTACAGCAGCCCCACACTAACTCTACATCAGAACTACCACAACCACTCACCACTCTATCTACCACTTACCACTACCACTACCACTATGGGCGTGCCTACTGGGGTGGGCTTGAAGGAAGACTAGACTCAAGGAACCACTGTATGAGCACAACATGCCTTTATATTGAGTTTAGTAACAGTGCAATGTTCATATATATATATATATATATATATATATATATATATATATATATATATATATATATATATATATATATATATATATATATATAAGGCAACTTGCTTGAATAGGCTTTAACCTCTTATAATCTTTCAATGTATTTCTATTCCCAAATGTTCATCCTTTAACAAGTTGTTTATGTTCATCCAGGTTCTCCACTGAGGCTTCGAGGCTTTGAACCTGAGGTTGTAACTTGACATAACCTTTTATAGCCCCACCCTTATCCTTGGCATATCAACAATTATTTTTTACCGTTGCCTCTTCACCATATTAGTGAGCGGAAGACATGTTATTGCCTGCAACGATTTTGCACAGTTTTGTTGCAAGGATTATGTTGATGGTTCTGACGAAGGGTATGGGGTCACAATGCTTTTCATCTTTGGAGATGATGGTCTTTGATATTTTACTTTTTAGTCGTTTGTCTCAACCATTTCGTCCGCTTTCGTTCTGATTTGCAGGATAACAAGAATTGAAAAATGACTAGCGTAAGTGTATGTCAATCTTGCAATGTAACAAGAATTGAATAAGTGACTAAGGTCAGGTACGTCTGTCGGCAAGTCGAACTTGTAGCAAAAATTTCAACTTCGTTTCGAGCAAAATGGAAGTGGTGATCTTATTTCTTTGCGCAAACAACTGGTAGTTTTACGTATGAATGATTAGACTGTAAACTGCTTTCGTGTTGGCTACTTTTAGCAAGAAATGAAGTACTTTTAAGGTGACATTCTCCAGGGCTAGAAGCAGTCTTACGAGCTCTTGGTGAAGGTTCTTTTGAAGTGCAATGGAAAATTGATAGGTCATGTTGCCAGTATGCAAGCGAAAATTTACGATGGCGAGAGAATTACAGAAAATACAAAAAATGAAAATGTTACTAATGCACGAGGGAAATAATGAAAGTTAAGAAAAAAACTCACAAAGAGTGAAAGAGAATTAAGTCGTACTCAAGGAGTTATGCTCTTGAACTCAAGGTGCTTTTAAGTTGTCATACTCAAGGGGTTAAGTCGTTTTCCTCAAGGGGATAAGCAGGCGTGCCTAAGATGTCAGGTTGTCATACTCAAAGGATTACTTCGTCATAATCAAGGGTTTACGTCGTTGTACTCGAGAGGTTAAAGACTGGAAACGATAACTAAAACAACTGTTTAAAGCATACTGGAAACAGGATTTCCGTTAAACTAGAACGTTCAGTCTCAAGCTTCCTTCTTTTCCCCTCACTTCCTTCGGTAAGAGTGTATGCGCCTTATGTAGGATTCTTATGACCGGCACTGCAATACCACTGGAGACTCTCAGAGAAGCGATTAGATCAGGGAATCTTAATGATATTACCACACCAGAAACTGAGGAACACGGACACGGAACTCGTTGGGATGCTCATTTGGGACTACCGTGTTAGGCTAACCGGTCGAGTGAGCAACAGTTGTATTTGCCAGTGTGATCAGTGCTGGCTACTGAACTCTACATCGCCGTGTCGCCCGCAACATCGCTCTAAGAAGCTGAGAAGGTTCTGTCGGAGGCTAACTGAGTTTTAGAAAATAGCGGCACAGTGAAACTGGATTACAAGGGGTTTTTGCATATGTCTGGGTACGGCTAGTTGCTAGGAAGAAGGGTTTGGTGATGCATACCTAGCGAGAGAAATAAAGCATGAGGTGTTTCCATGAACATAGTACCTCAATACTGTTCAGTGTATCACCTTAGACCTCGCTTATCTATTGTGGACATAGGTTTGAAATCGACATAGAAGCTTTACGTTTTTAAGATTTACGTCCTTATATTCCTTGTCAGTTGTGCGTCTCAACAGGAAGTGACTGTGGTATAGCAGCCCTCAAAAAAGCGTTCGTCATAACGTATCTTGAAATAATGAGGAGTTTCTTGATATCACTGCTCTGGTTGAGGCGCTCAGAGTAATGGATGATTATTTCTTTTGTTCTTTCATTTTCGTTGCATCACGGGATGTTCTTCATTTGTGTGTCATGTGACACTCCTCTTTTTGAATTTACCAGTTTGTGTCGCCCGTAAAGTATAGCAGATACAGGGGATCGCTATCGCCGTAAATCAAAATCACGGGAAGTGTAATTCAGATACTCTCGAAAGGTCATAATGTTGCTTCCCATAGTATAAAGAATTGAGTAGCATGAAGCATATAACTCCTGTTTTGGATTTTGGTTGAAATAGGCTCCTATAAAATGGTTTACCTTGATCAGACACAACTTGAAGAGTGTAATATAGACGTTATTGATAGTTTCCAAGCAATATTTTCACCCGTTCTTATTTCCCTCCTAGTAATTATCGTGCACTGCAGGCGACACAAGTGTTTCACAGAACATCCTTCTAGTGTGTAACTTACTGTTCCGCTTATATATGTCGTCTGGACATGATGATGTGGATTGCATGGTGCGTTTCGTTTTTAATTGTACAGTGGTTTGCCTCTGGCCCAGTCTTCCCCGCTCCACTGCCCGGGAAGCCAAATAATCAAACATGTTGGTGCAGCTGGCAAAAGCACGAGGAATGATGTCAGTCAACACCTGGTGCCTGCGTGCAAGGAACTCCGGATGAACCCTTTCATCCGTCTTTCCCTCCACAACTAAGTTCAGCTCGTTAAGAGTATCCAGGCCATGAGACGTAGTTGAGTAATTAACAACTTGATGAATGGTAAGACTTGGTGAGATTTATATATATTCTTTTATGTCTGGTGCCTGCACACTCGTGTATCATTCCCCGTCATTTTGCACGTGCACGTTGTACCAAGCGGAGTGTGGGCAGGTGTGAGGTGGTGGTGGCGGCGGCGAGGCAAGCCCGGGTGTCTGTGTGCGGGCCTCTCACCGGTACTCTGCCCCGTCACCTGCCCGCTGGTGAACCTGGCTGGCTGGCGGGCTGCCTTTCTCGCCCATCTCTTCCTCCCCCCTCCAGCCCTAAACCATTACATGTACTGACACAGGAAGATTGAACGTCAGTCAGTGTACACACACAAAAAAGGAAACTTTTTTTTACAAGTTCTGGCCGAAACAGTGATAACCTTTTTTTTTTATTTTTTTTTTTTAAGACATCAAACATAGTCACAGAAGTGTGCAATGATCATAGTTGTTATCTGGTCAGTATCATGATGGCTGGTTACAGGCAGCACCTTCAGTTTTAGACTTGGGTCTTCACAAAATGAAGAGCTTCAGTACAAGGCCATGATTCTTACAGGCAGAGGCAAGGCAATGAAAGCCAGAGTCACTATAAATATTCTTGTCTGTACCAGTAACTTATTATAATGTCGCCAGTCCTGCCAGGTTCACACAAGCTGAAACAAAACTTACCATAAGAACTCAACACTTGGCTGCTTGTTACTGCCCTACGCTTAGTGTAACCTCGCTTGACCCTGTGCTTTCATCGTTAAGATACCATTGTCCACTTAACTTGGATCTTCCCAAATAGAGAAATATATCACTTCACATCTTTGAAGCAAATTCATCATGAAATCGCTGAAGAATGTTCACGGAGAACATTGCGAATGGGAAATAGTTAGAGGTAATTCAAAAAATTCTTGTCAGATGGACACAAGTGCAGACAGTAATATGTTCACACGCAAAAAAAGATTTTGGCAAATCATATCAAGTATGACGAGTTATAGCAATAGCTAATGTTGACTGATAACAACTGAAAAGGAACAAGTTTACTGATGGTACATATAATTTTTTTCTTACTTTTGCACAGGGTCAGAGCGAATGTCTGGTTCCTACTAAATGTTAGCAATTCCAGTAAAATAGAGAATAATGTAAAGAAGGATATTCTAAACAAGTCTGCGGTATGCAAAAGGGAAAGAACACGGGTTTAACATAACAAGAAGCGGTGATCAGTTTAAGGAAAGCAGCAAGCTGCACACATACACACACTGACAAGTTCCATAAACAGTTATTTGAATAACACGGTGAACAAGCATGCAGACGAGCAACCAAACAACATATTTAGATCAGAGACTATCGTCTTATATGTATTCATATTGCAGTGGATATTAATCGAATTAATTTCACATGCAAGAAGAAGAAAGTGTCTTAAGAGTATATGCAAATCTTGACTTGTCAAATCACTGAAGTTCATGATTTCTGAAAAGCTTTAGGGATGAAGCGGCTGTGGACTGCTTCTTCCACAGAAAATGTGGTTCCCGATGGTGAACTAACCGTCGTCGCCACCTCCCACCACAACAAGGGCCTGCCCGCTATTTCTCTTGTCTCGTGAAAATCTACACTGGTGGAGCTGTAAGATATATGGTACTTGGAAGCTCTATACTTTGGTTCAGAAAAAAAGAAAAGAAATAACCTGGGATCCTCTTCGGGAGACTGACATGAGATTTGATTCAAGTTCGGCAGCATCAGAGGGAGGTTGGCACCATCAGGTCATGTCACATGTAGTCACATGGTGTTTTAAGGTGTGGACTTGGAATGATCCACTTACTGGTGACCAATGTAAGGTCAGGAGTCGCCTGACCTTAGCAAGGGTTGATAATAGGTGCACCTTATTCTTTCCTCTCTTGTATATCTAATACCGATTTCTCTCAAGTCAGTGGCAGGACATGTGACGAGGCCAACCTGTCTGTGTTGCCAAACTGCTTCTTTTGTACCAGATATTATGCCAGCCACCCGAAGATGGCCATAGTCTTTAAATAAAGATAGAGATCATCCAGATTTTTATGTCTCAGTGTGACAGTACAGTGTGTGTGTGTGTGTGTGTGTGTGTGTGTGTGTGTGTGTGTGTGTGTGTTTAAGAGTTATGGAGGAACAAATATTCTGCACAGAGATGGTGTCTTATTTGTTATGGTGGTGAGTATTCACCTTATAAAGGATTGCTGAATCCCATAAGGGGTGTAGTTCAAGGTGGATTTGAGAAGGGAAGAGGGTGTTTAAGTCATAACCTTACAGTTTTGCAAGTAGTGGAGAAAGTCTTGTGGTATGATTAAACTCGAAAGGCGTCCGTGAAATTTCGACTTTACAGCGTATACAGAAACCTACTAAATGATATTAAGAAATTCTATTTTGGAAGTAAGAGCTTATTTGATAGTAAATGGTGTTTATAAGTGAGCGGTTGGAATTCAATATGGGTTTCTGTCGTGAGTGAATGCTGTCAACAAGGTTTTTGTATTTTCATTTCTATGCATATTTCCTAAAACATTATTGACATTATTATTATTATTATTATTATTATTATTATTATTATTATTATTATTATCATTATTATCATCATCATCATCTATTATCATTATTGTTAGAAAATCTTTTTATACCTTATTATCTTTCCCACCTTAGGAAGGTAGCGTCAGGAACAAACGAACAACGGCCTCATTTGCACACATTTGCTGTCATGAATAATGTATTCAATCCAGTGCCTACCATCCACAGCCAAGCTCTTCAGACTACTTCATGGTTTACCTTGGCCATTTCAATGTTCCCTGGCTCAACCCGGTAACAGCGTATCGCCCCCCATATATCACTTTGATCCAAATTCACTCTATCCAATGCACGCCTCTCGCCTAATGAATGTTCATGCCATGCTACCATCTCTTTTTCAATATCCTCTTCCCACTATCTTCCCTCATTTCTGACCTTTCTTCATCAGTCTTTATCAAATCCAATCCTGAGTGTTGGCAGAAAGAATACTGAGGAAGGAAAGAGCGTGAACTGAATTGTATACGGAACTTTTTGAGTCTGGGGAAAACATGTTATAGTGTTGGTAAAGAGACTTTGTGGAAGGCGCTGCGAATATATGGGGTAAATGGTGAATGAGTCTGCGTCAAGGATGTGTGATGACACCATGGTTGTTTTATCTGTTTATGGTTGAGGTAGTGAGGGAAGTGAATGAAAGGGGCAAGTAGTTTAGGGTTAGGTGTTTGGAAGTTGAGTCAGTTGCTGTCTGCAGATGACACAGCTGTGGTGGCAGACTGCAGAGAGAAACGCCAGAAGCTGGTGAAATTTTGGGAGGGTGTTTAGAGGAAAAAAGTTGGAAGAAAATGTTAATGAAATGTCTTGAATCTTGAAAACACAAGAAAGGAATAGTGTGAATGTGTTGGGGATGAAATGCTTGAGGATGATCTGTGTTATGAGAAGGACCGATCGTGGAAGGGATGACAGTGTGAGATATAGGTGTAGTAGTAATTGTGGTCTGACTGAGATGGCTGATTAGGGTGCGCTGAATTGGTTCAGACATATGGAAAGGACAAAGAGGATCTCCACATCAGAAGGGGAATGAAGAAACCAAGGGAGAAATGGAAGGGCCTGAACATTCAAGAGGGTGAAAGACATTCATAGGATAAAATGAATGGGATGATTATGATATATGGGGGGCGACTTGTTGTGTGTGAGATGAACCAGGGCATATGAAATGGTCAAGGTAGTCCACGGAGTAGTCCGTGAACGTGGCTGTGGGTGGTAGACTCAGGTTTCAACAAAACACACCTGACAGCCAGAGAGTGGATGTGTGCAAGTGAAACTGATGTTAGTTTGTTGCTAGTGCCATCTCGATTAGATATCAATAAAAACAGTTTGCGGACGACCAATACTGTATCCGTTTGCGACAGCTTTGAGCTTATTAATATTTGTGTAGTGCCTGTCTGTACGGAAGATTGAGTTATAACGCCCGAAGATCGTAAACTGTAGTAGGTAGATGAAAGAAGAATGCCTAAGATACGTAATAGATATAAAGGCCTTTGTAACCAAGGTGGGTTTGACCTGACCGTGGTTTGTGTGTGTGTGTGGTGGTGTGTGGGTCGTTGGGCGGGTGGTAGAGCCGTGGTGTGACCGGTGGTCGTGTGGCGGCGAGGGTCTCTACCATGCTGACCAACCAAGTGATATCACTGCACCATAATCACCTCAGGTGCTGAGACAACGATGGAAAATCTAGTCTTCCTCTGAGAGGCCCTCACCACGCTGCTCTGCACCATGGATGACTACATTTTCCCACCGTGGTCACCTCACACCTGCATGCCTCTCATTCTTACACTTTATTTTAAAATTCCGGTGCCAAGAACGACGCCCCCAGGGTAGTGGCTGTAAAGACCAGTTCTTGATATGTCGATGCTGGAAGGGGACAACATGTAGGTGTGGAGATCTTAGTGTCACTGTGGATTTAGTTTGGGATGTTGCTGGTGGTCAGCATACTGTAAAAATATGATTTTACAGCACAACACATGGTTGTTACCAGAGGACTGCATGTGGGTGTTACCTAGTTATGGTGTATGGATGGTGAGAGAGAGAGAGAGAGAGAGAGAGAGAGAGAGAGAGAGAGAGAGAGCGTTTGGTGTGACAGCAGACAGCGTCTGGCCATTGCCAGCTTCCTAGTGCCACCAGAGTAGAGAACCTTACAGAGAAAACAGTGTGAAGGTATAGTTCGGGTAGTGAACGAAGCAATGAGCGTCTGAACCCAGAGGAACTGAGAGAACCAGTTGTCATCAGGCAGCTTTGGGTAGTCCAGTTGGGGGTTAAGAACAGAAGCCTAAACGCTGTCCACTGTATTATCATACATGAACGAGACTCATCAGGCTCTTTGTCTGTGATGGATTGTGATGGAAGAAATTCTGTTTTGTGCTCTGTGTTTGGAAGTGCTTCCGTTACCGGCTTGCAGAAATGAGAAGGATAACCATGAATGACTTTCAAAGGGAAATAATATCTCTGGTTTGAGGTGTGGTGTACATCAGCTGGTGTGTCTCCTGTGATGTATAATGTACAGGTGTCTGTGTGTGTGTGTGTGTGTGTGTGTGTGTGTGCCAGGGATCGTCAGGTCGTCCGTGATGAGGTAAGAGTACACCAGTCGACCGTGGGGGCGGCGTTCTGGCCAGCACCTTGAGTCATCACCATACTCACCCAAAACTAAGGTGGGCCAGCTCTCCATCCGAGCTGAGAGGCCCTTCAGGAAGATCTGGTGCAGGAAGAGCAACGTCTCCGAGTTAAGGAAGATGCTGTTGACGTCCTCGTGAGAGCTGGGTGGCTTCTTGCTGGAAGCGGCCATCTTGAAAGGTCGCAGGAAGCAGGAGACCAGCAGGTTGAGCTGCTCCACATACTCCTCCTCCGCCTCCACCATACGGAACACCAGGCTGCGGGAACACTCCCACCCTTTACCTCCAGCCTCACACATACAGAGGCGCGCTCATACCTCCTCTGGCAGAGCCACGTACATGATAAAGTTCCTATACAAGGCGTCAGGAGGCAGCGTGAACAATTCACTAACAGAATTTATAATAAGTATAGATTTGTTAGGGGTGAGTAGAAAGTAAATTCAGGACAGTCCAGTGATGCACGTGTGCTGATGACTGGACGCAAGAGAGGCCGGGTGGTGTTGCTGTACGTTATGAGATACATAAGAAATGCAGAATAGCTCATTTATACACCTGGTCCCATACCCTTCACTCCCAGTTATCATCCTTGTCCTCCTCGCCTGTTTCTGGGTAAAGTTGTTATGCCCGCGTGACACCGTGATAACCTCTGCTCTCCTTTCACACCTAGTATCATCACCCATTTCTCTCCCCCTTATTATCTCTCTTACCTTTTCGTCCCTGTATATTCTTCTCCCCCTCTCTTCTCGCCTCTTTTTTTCTTATATCTGTGTTCTCACCTGTTCCTCTTCCTCATGCTCTCTGCATGGGGGGACCTGATGTACTCCTCTACGATCTGCTTCCACCGTCTGCGACACAGCCACCCTCTGAAGAAGCTCTGCACCTTCTTAATCTTCTTGATTTCCTCAGAGTCCTCCGGCAGGTCCTCCAGTCTCCGCGAAGGCACCACCCGCCACTCCTTCTTCAGCGTGCACAGCTGTTGTGTGTGAAGACACCAATCCAGGGGTTAACCTCCGCTGAAGGTCGTCTTGGGAACGACAGTACGACCACTGAGCACGAAGGTACGACCTTTTAGGTATGATGATCTGGTCTTTGACCTCATCCTCGAAAGTCAGATCAAAAGCCACTTCATCATATTTAAGGTCGTCCCGTCGTGCGAGGGCGGTGCATAATCAGTCCATGAGTGAGACGCGATTAGTGAACAAATGAATTAAGACAAAATATAAGAAGTAATGACACAGGTGTATAATGGGTGGACCTGAGGTCAGAGGCAACTAAACGGTAGACGAATCACTGCCAAACCTGAGGCAGTGCCTTGGATGGCACGAAGGGTTAAAATCGAACAATTAAGACGTGAAAAGAGATGAATTTCCGACTTATTAACGAAGTAAAAAATAAGACATGACTAGGTTGGATAAGAGAGAGAAAAGGATAAGGGGATGGGTTTTCAAGATTTTCCAGTGGGGAAAGAAGCAGAAATACATGGGTCAAAAGTTAAGGGAAGGTCACAGCTCTGAGTCACGAGTTAACAAACCATCGTTGCGATTCATAACAAGCATGAGTCACAACATGTAGAGAAGTGGGACAACAGAGGGTGAAAAACGGTGACTCATTTGGAGTCATGGTCTTGAGAAATTTGCCGTAACGTGGACGTAAAGGAAGAAAATAAGTTATACCAATCATGATATGACACAAAAGATTCATAAGAACTACGTGACGAGGCAGTCGCGTTTCATGAGCTTCAGAGATGAAATTGAAAGGAACCTGTTCATGTTGTCTCCCTTATTAGTGCAGACTTGAGCTAAACAAAGGGCGAGACGAAATTGACTTACTAATTAGTTAATTCCCAGCACCAATTGACAGATAAACTGTTCCAACTGAGTTAAAAGGAATTCCTGACTGACAAAGGAAAGATGACTTCTAACCCCGTGGGTGTAAGTTCTGAGAAGGAATGGTCACAAACTGGTTTTCTATCCCTCTTTTATGATATTACTTTGGTTTCTCCTTCCGAAAGCTAACTAGCTGTGTTCCCCTTAATCAGTAAGACCACTTGGTATCTGGCAAGGCAAGTGAGTCATAGTGTGTGTGATGCAGTCGAGTTAACTTGACGAATGGTCGTGTACCATCACCCGGGTGGAAGAACCCACCTCCCCACACACTCACCTCAGCACGGAGCTTCTTGATCTCGGAGGTGAGCTCCTCGCACTGCTGTGTATACTGCCACTTGGCCGTCTTCTCGCTCTCCACGATCTGTAGCAGGTGCAGATGCTTCTGTTCCAGCTCCTCCTTCTGCAGCAGCAGCTTGTTGAAGGACGCCTGCCGGATCACGTCTATCCAGGCCTTACACTCGCTCTCCGTCTCTGCCTTCAGGTCGTACTGGCGTTGGTTCTCCCGGCGGTAGGTGATGGCGAAGCAGTACTGTGAGAAATCAGTCGTCCCAAGAGTTAAAAAAAAATAGTCACTGACGAAGAGCACTTGTGTCCAGCATAAGAAAAAAAATCTGATATTAATTGCAACTTCGAATGCTAATTTGTTGTACAAGGAGAAGACATATCGCTTCATCATAGGGAGATTAGATGATTAGATCATCTTCCTAAACATGAACGTAGGTGCTAGGTGGCTTTTTCCTAGATAAACGGAGGATTTCCATCTCTGGAATTTATGGTTAATGATCGACTAGCTTTCGACTCCTTTATCATTGTGTTTATTCATAGGGTCTCGTAACGAAGAGAGGTATCTGGGAGTTCCTACCTGTTTGTCCGCGTCCTTGTTCTTAGTGTTGGTGTTGGTGGTGATGAGGCGCTCACAGTAGCACCCCTCCAGCATGATGACCCCCGAGGGCTTCACACTCGACTCCCCCTCCGAGTAGAACAACAGGTTCTGGAGGTAACAGGGAAGTAAGTCGTATGAGGGGAGAACAACAGGTTCTGGAGGTAACAGGGAAGTAAGTCGTATGAGGTTCAGAGCAACAGGTTCTGGAGGTAACAGGGAAGTAAGTCGTATGAGGGGAGAGCAACAGGTTCTGGAGGTAACAGGGAAGTGAGTCGTATGAGGGGAGAGCAACAGGTTCTGGAGGTAACAGGGAAGTAAGTCGTATGAGGGGAGAGCAACAGGTTCTGGAGGTAACAGGGAAGTAAGTCGTATGAGGGGAGAGCAACAGGTTCTGGAGGTAACAGGGAAGTGAGTCGTATGAGGGGAGAGCAACAGGTTCTGGCGTTAACAGGAAGGTAAGTCATATGAGGTTCAGAGCAACAGGTTCTGGAGGATTCAAGGGAAGCAAGACATATGAGGCAAAACAACTGGTTCTGGGGTTAACAGGGACCTAAGTCATATGAGGGCAGAACAACAGGTTCTGCCCTTCTAGGGGCAACAGGAAGTGTGGCAGAAATCACGAGAACAGATCAACAGATTCCAGTAACCTATAGAAGCAGAAGAACAGGTCCTGGATATAGCAGGGAGTGGTTTGTGGTTTACGGAACAGCAGAGGAAGTTCTGGCTGTCACCAGTGAAAACAAATGAGCGGACTCTGAGTGTCCGGTATTATCGGGTGTCATGTAAGAGTGGAACAATAGATTCCAAAAGTCGCTGGAAAAGTCAGGAGGCAAAAAAGAAAAAAAAAGAAAAGAATAGAAAACAAGTCTTAAAAAGTAACAAGGAAGGTAAAGACAGAGGCACAGGCTCCAGTGATGAGAAGGAAGGCCATACTGTTGCTTACGCAAATCTCGTTATATAACTAGGCTTGGATTGAAGTCGTTACAGTTCTCAGCAAGACTTCAATGTCGTTGTCACAAACCTAGGAATGAACGTCGTTACTAAGGTTCATAGGGTGGGGTTGAATGTCGTTACTTGGCTAATGAACGTCGTTACTAAGGTTCATAGGGTGGGGTTGAATGTCGTTACTTGGCTAATGAACGTCGTTACTAAGGTTCATAGGGTGGGGTTGAATGTCGTTACTTGGCTAATGAACGTCGTTACTAAGGTTCATAGGGTGGGGTTGAATGTCGTTACTTGGCTAATCTAGAATTTAAGATTCAAGATTGCTTCCTAGACATGCGACACCATTCGCTTCACAGAATTGTCAATATCTGGGTGTGCTAAAGACTAGCGCTGGCTACAGCTCACGGTGATGACTTTCGTGTCAGTTCTGCGTGT
Source organism: Panulirus ornatus (assembly GCF_036320965.1). Lineage (NCBI taxonomy): Eukaryota > Metazoa > Arthropoda > Malacostraca > Decapoda > Palinuridae > Panulirus > Panulirus ornatus. The sequence continues at coordinate 28,780,351 of NC_092266.1, forward strand.
TGTTCAAGGTTGGTTGTTGAAATGTGCAGTTCGGCGAGCAAATAAGTATCCGGATAGTGCCCCTGTGATGTTGGAAATCTCCAATAAACGTCTCGATAACCCACTCCTTCGTGTCTAAAAGCCACTGCAACACAATTATCCTTAAGGAGCAATTTTATGCGTATTATCTAGTGAATAAATAGCCGAAATATGATTCCACATTTCTCTCGCCTGACGCCATGGGTGTGTTCGTGTGTGTGTGTGATTACTGGTTTTGTGTTAAGGGAAGAGTGTTCAACACTGGCGTTGCACCGTCTCAACCTTGTGTATTATTTACTGTGTCTTTACTCATATATGTATACACACACACACACACACACACACACACACACACACTAGCCTAAGCCAAACACCCATTTATGGACCACATCCAAGGAGAGGATAAGCGTTTGGGTTGGATGGGGACCGAATGCTTCGCTCAGGATTCGAGCCAATGCGAATCCAACCCCGGGCGGGCCCGCGCTATCTCATGGTCAGTAACGCCAGTGAGAGAGAGAGAGAGAGAGAGAGAGAGAGAGAGAGAGAGAGAGAGAGAGAGAGAGAAGGAAAAGACAAGATGCTTCTTTCAGGTGTTTTGTAATGACTTGTGTACGAAGCACTGCTGGTAAACTGAATGTATGGTGTCACAAACTCATCCATTACTCAGGCAGACAAGACTCAACATTGTCGGTTAAAGTGATGATGAATCCTTTAATGGGGGATTAGACACTGTATTTACACGACTGTGTATCATAGACTTGGTCACGTGTAGACATAAAGGACTACATGGTAAAGTAGACACTTGCATACACACTGAAGTAAACTGGATACACTTAAGAATGAAATGATTCACTGTGATGTAAGGAAGACGAGTGAGATTTGAGGTGACCGAGGCGGTGGCAGAAAACGAAAGAAGAATGATTGAATGCTTGCGTAATGCGAGAATGGAAAATGTAGCACAAGCAGGAAGGCCAGATAGTAATACCGAATGAATAGAATAAGGAAGAGATAAGAGAAGGAGGAGACTGTGAACAGATACCATGACCTAGAAGTTGAAATGAAAAGCCTGTTGAGGCGAGGGTCGATATTGCGCCAGTCGTCATCTGGGTAGAGTGGATATAACACAGAAAGCCTCGCTCGCTCCGGAGTACTGCCAACAAACATTCGGTTTAGGTCACTGGACTCCTGAATGATCCAAATTCTTATATATATATATATATATATATATATATATATATATATATATATATATATATATATATATATATATATATATATATATATATATATTTTTTTTTTTTTTTTTTTTTTTTTTTTTTCTTTCTTTTAAACTATTCGCCATTTCCCATTTGCCTGGGAAGGTAGCGTCAGGAACTAACGAACAAGGGTCTCATTTGCACACTTCTATTCTGTAGCTTTCTCTCACCCCCAGGCAGGTTTTCAGCCTGTCAGTGAGAAGCTGTATCGTGTAATGAGAAGGATGAGTTGTAGAAGTTTAGATGGGGGAAGTGAGACTGGTATGTACCAGAGGGTGTTGGTGACCGGGCACAAGGCACCGTATTGAAGTGGAGCTAATGATCGTACTGTACGGGACAAAATACATACGAGTGAAATCGAATGTAAGTTAATTGTTTCTCATCGGGAGACGGGATGTTGAGCACGGCTGAGCGAGCAAGAGGAGGAGACATAGGTGTATTAAAGGGAAAGAATGCAAGCCTTCATAGCCCTCATATGTTGCGGAAGCTTGTGCAAAGGAAGGCGGGCAACACACCACACTCTGTCGTCTACAGAACAGACACAAGCTTGGCATAATAAGACGAGTGGAAGGCCACAAGCCATGTATCTGAATTTACTGAGAGGGCTGTGTAAGACCAAGATGACTGAAAGAAAAATTGCGAAATGAGCTTAATAGACTAATGATAATGTCGTTCATCAGATGGAAGGATGTGCTAAAGTGATTATGTTTCATATGATGGATAAGAGAAGACCTACTGAATAGGGTAAGTAAGGGCAGGAATACTGGAAGACGCAGGTGAGAGAAATGAGAGAAACGCAGATTAAGGAATGAATTTTGGTGAAGAGGACGTTTGAGGTGTGGCCCTTGTACTGTTTGGAGAGTGTGTTAGTGAGATGTGTTGGTATGGCAGTGAGAGGTGTGTGGAAACATCGGGGATGTGAGGGTAAGTAAGGTGGAGTGTGGGGTGCGGTCAGTAGACTGGCTTGTGAGCCTGGCTGGCGTTAGGACTGTCACCAGAGTTGATGTCTGTACGTTGGGTAGAGGAGTGTGCGTTTACTTGGGGATGTCAACCTGGCGTGGTGTGAGCTGAGGCCACACAGTAGGGTGAGAGGGGTTGTGTGTTGGTTAGCGGCTATGTAAACCAGGAGTAGGTTTAGGTGCTCTCCATAGGATGTGTGGAGGGATGTAGACTGGAAGATGATGGACCTGGAGGAGCGTATGTTGATGAGGGGAGTGTGGATCTGGAGCGCTAAACAAGGTACGTGAAGCAGTCACAGGTACGCTAAGTAAAGGCACTTGGAGTAGTGCGTGTTGGTGAGGGGAGTGTGGACCTATAGGAGTGTCAGGGAGTGTCAGCTGCGCTAAGCAAGGTACCTGAAGGAGTGTGTGTTGGTGAGGGGAGTGTGCACCTGGAGGAGTGTCAGGTGCGATCAATAAACCGTCTGGAGGGTGTGTGTTGGTGAAGGGTGTTTGGACCCAGACCAGTGTGAAATGCGGTCTGTAAGCTATGTGTGTGTGTGTGTGTGTGTGTGTGGTGTGTGGTGTGTCTGTGTCTGTGTATGTGCGTGAGCGGTGTGCTAACCTAGAAGTGTGTGCTCAGATTATAAAGATGTGCGATGATGAAGCCTATGTGATGCTGGACAGGTGTGAGCTACCCTTCGTCAGTTGTGTGGAGGGGCGTGTGTGTTGTTCACTGGAGCAGGACCCGTGTCAGATGCAGGCACAGTGCTAGTGTGTGTGGCCCTGGGCCATGGGGAGTCACCCTCACTACGTTATGTTAAGGGGAGTTATCTGTGAGCGCGAGGGAGGGAGGAGGAGGGGGTGTCTAACTTAGCCGAGATGATGTGAGCAAGATGTTTTGAAGGTTGTTATCTGCGAGCGGGGAGTTAACCTGGCTGAATAGAAGGCTGACTTACAAGCCGGGAGAGCTGTTTATCATTCAGGGGTGCACGTGTACTCCAGGACCAGTGTTCAGGCTACTGTGGGATGGGCTCGTCACCTGTGTAGAGTGTGCTACTGACGGTTGTGTTCGAGTCGAACGATGTGGAGGACTGTTGAGGTGTATGTGTTAACGCCAAACTTACACCTCCATAGAGTGGAGGAGTTGATGAAGGGTGTTTGGTCCCGGTTCAGAAGGAAGATGGTGCAGTAAGATGTGTGAGGTAGTGTCTTGTTGAAGGTGAGTGGACCTGCAGCACACCTTGCCGGGTGCAAACGTAGTCGTCGGAAATGGTGAAGCACAAAGAAGTAATAGAGAGGGTGCGATGGAGAACGACACACATGATGCCAGAATCAAGAGAGCCGAGTTACAGCGTCAGTCAGTAAAGCCGTGTGGAAGGGTGTGTTAGTGAGGAGTCAGAGTGACCTGCATGAATCACAAATGAGGTTAGTAAAGTGTGTGTGTGTGTGTTAGTGGGGTGTCCGCAAGCTCCAAAGTGAGGCCAATAAGCTTTGCAGAGAGACGTTGTGTTGTCAAAGGGTATTTTCACTTGACTCAGTAAGCTGTGTGGACGTGAGTGTGGAGGTGGAACAGGTGTGAGGTGCAGTCAGTCGGGCCAGTGTGAGCGTATGGTGTAGAGTGGCCGAGGATCTTGGAGTTACACTTTATAGGTTCTGTAGGGGATTGTATTTGAGGAGAGCGTGTGGATGTAGGTGAGGGCGGTGTGAAGTTATGATACAGCGTAGAGGGGATGTGTAAGTGAGTGTCATGTTTGCCTTGGGCAAAGTAAGATGAATCCAGTACGGTGGTATGTGGAGGGGTATGTGTGTGGGGAACAGTCAGAAGGCTGTGTGCGCGTGTGTTCTAGCCACGGGCCATGCGGGACTGAGCATGCGTAACGTGTGACAGTAATTCTTTTCCTCTTGAGAGATCTCAATTTCAATTACACGTAACCGAAAGTGTCTAATTCCTATGAATATACCGAGTTCATTGATGCATTACCAGGTGACGTCAGTACACGAGCCTTCACTGTATCTCCTGGTGAGACCAGTGTGTGGGAGCAGTGATGCTCAATACCCTCACTTGACCGACGGGCAAAGATGCCTCGTAGTTTTGACATGGTCTCTCCTTACCCATGAGCACGAAGGTGCGATCTCTTGATATGATAGCCTGGTCTTTGACCAGACCCTTCAGGGTCAGGTCAAAGGGCATTCCATCATATTCAAAGATCATACCATCATGCCGAAGGGTTCGTATCCCGGTTTAAGGGTTTTACCGTCATGCCGAAGGCGTTTCGAGCGGTGCTTCATGGATTATGGTGGAGGTAGCAGCGCGTAGAGTCTGCACCTCTGGAGGCGTCTGTCGCCGTTGGATGACACGTATTATTACAATTACTTTCCCCTAATCTTTACCCTGCGAGGCGCTTATGAAATGAAGTATTTCCGCAGCTGTGTACCGAAGAACGGCAAGTTTTCAACATTCATATTCTCCATGGACTCCTCCGTACGTAAACATGGGTGCATTACGAGCGGGTAATTCATTTTTACAAAGACTTTTTCTGGCGTCTTATCTCCCACTCGCGGTCGAATGCACCCACGGAACACCACCCTCCCCGCACCCACTGACGCTGTCCGACGGGTGGCCACAATACTTTTTTAGAGATAAAGGGTTGATCGCACCGAGGGAAAACTTATTCACAAGCGCAAAGTATACAAGTTAGTATATCAGCTATGCATCCAAAGCTGTGTGTATCGGTGGTGTGTGCCCCTGAATCAGTAATGCCACAGAATTCATACATTACCCGTCCGTACAACACTTTGATGCCGCCAGATATTAAGGAACGGGTGGACATAGGGAACCAAGAAGGTGCACGACCCTTGGGTATCGTGGAGTGACCTTTGACCTGGTCTTTTAAAGGGTCATGTCAAAGGATAAGCCATTATACTCAAGGTCATACCGTCGTGTTCCAGGGTTGGAACTGGGTAGCATTGACTGCGTCACACACACATTAAGTGAACGGGTTTACTCCACACGTCCTTCTTACCATCCTTCAAAATCTGCCGTTGGTTTCGAGAATAAACAGTCTTGTTTACTGGCATATTTACCCACCAACACAATCGTCAGCCACACCTACATCAATCCTATTCGCCATTTCCCGCGTTAGCGAGGTAGCGTTCAGAACAGAGGACTGTTATTAATCTAGTACAACTGAAGCTGTTCTTATCGCAGCGTCATATCTAGAGGGTAAGGTCATGTGTTTTTTGATATGAACTAACGGTAGACCTGCCAGTAGTTGTGGTAAGCACGCTGACCTCACAGCTTGAGGACCCCAGTCACGTTGATGAGTGTCCACAACATCACTCATATGCCATTCACACATTTGCATCTCTCATGTATTCGCGTGTGGAATGATGTGATCAAACTGTTGTAGAAGAACAGTGAAGATGAAGATGGGAAGATGATGTCAACTGACCTGGTAGAGCATGAACCACCTGAGAAGGAAGGATGATGTCAACTGACCTGGTAGAGCATGAACCACCTGAGAAGGGAGAATGATGTCAACTGACCTGGTAGAGCGTGAACCACCTGAGCTGCCACTTGTTGGAGTCCGAGGAGCGCTTGTAGAGGTAGCCGGAGTAGTTGTGGTCGTGGCGCGCCTTCTCGGCCAGCATGAGCACCTGGTTTTCGTTGATCCTTATGGTGCGCTGCATCTTGGGGCTGAGCATCTTGACGGTGGAGGTAATGGTGGTGGTGGTGGAGCTGGTGCTAGAGGTCCCGCTGGTGCTGGAGGCACCACTGGCTGTAGCGGGAGTCTTGCTGAAGCGTCTACCTGAGGCGGAGGAGGAGGAGGAGGCGGTAGTGGTGGTAGTGGCAGTAATTGTGGAGTTGGAGGCAGCGGAGGGGTGAGCGCGCCGGGACGCCCACAGCAGATGGTAGGCCTTATGTCACATGGTCCTGCGCGGCGAGACGTCAGAAAACTCGAAATTAGACGACAGGTTGGACGCTCCCCACCTGTCCGTTCTTCAGGCGTTTGGTAACAGTTAAGTGTCTTTTACACACTCCCTCACACCTGTACGTGAAGGAAGGTCAAACGGTCAACAGTATCGGCGGTTTACACACTGTCTGTTCTTGTCGCGATCTTGGAGGTTAGCTCGCGCGAGTTGAGAATCACAAAGGGGTAAGAGAGTTTGTAGATATTCATGATTACTGGTCTTGGTGGCTGGGGGATCAAGGCATTCGCTCTTCCCAAGGGACGCTTACGTTTGTCTTTTTTTGTTTTTTTTTTCTTTTTTTTGGTGGGAGGTGGTTTATTGGTTGAGCTTGGAGGTACGCTGGTACCCGAGACTCACCACCATTCTACCAGTGAGTAATTCTTGAGGTGAGTTAGTGCTTGAATCACAGAGAGACAGGGGCGAGAGTGACAGAGGGAGTGACTTCCACGTAACAAACATCTGATACAAAAGTTTTATCAAAAGGAGACACAGAGTGGAGGTGAGGTGGCATCGGTGGGGCTGAGTGTGTGGCTGCCGCTGCTGCTGCTGCTGCACCAGGCAGTCTGCTCTCACTCTCCTGGCTGTCCGCCCCACGCCTTGGCATCACCCTCGCCACCACAAGGGGGGGAGAAAATACACAGATGCTTCTATGAACAGCTCCTCCTCATGCTCCGTTTTCCTCGCGATTACATAACAACGGGAGAGTGTGGAGACTTGTTATCTCTTCATAACAGTGGCGGGCGATTTTTTCCGGATCTCGATCCTTGATGAGAACTTGGGGTTCGGCTGGTGCGAGGCAGCAACAGCATGAGTGGCTGCGTCAGGAGAGTCCCGCCCTGCTAGTCTGGCTAGGAACGTCCGCCCACTGTCCTCGGCCCGCTCGGCTCCACCTGTGACAACATATAAATGTCTTAAGAAAACAAGAGAATATACATTTGATAAGTTCATTTTGAAGACTACACTCCAGTTTGGTTGTATGTCTGTGTGTATGTTTGAATCTCTGTGAGTTGTGACTACATATAAGTTTTCATCTGTGTTTCTTGTGTGTGTGTGTGTGTGTGTGTGTGTGTGGTGTGTGTTACCGGGCTTCGCCTCCTTATGGTTACGCCGCGAGTAAAAGGTCACCTTCGACGAGTGTGCATCGGGGTACGATCTCATCGAAGAACTTCTCACTCCAAAGGAGTCCCTTCTTTCCCCTGTTGCTGATTGAGTGAGGTGTAGGTTCTCAGCTTCGGGGCTGCACTACACGCAGGAGCAGGGGAAACCTTTGAAGTGAGAAGGACCCTCGAGGAGGTCGTGCTCCCCGTTCGTCCATCGAGTATCATCACCAAAGGCGGCCTCATTCTTGCCTGTGTCTTTTAACCAAGGCAAGTTTAAGGCTGCCGTCTTCCTCCTGTAGCTGAACGCCCTCACTCCAGTACGATCCCGTACCTGCTGTAGGACCTTCCCTGGCAAATTTGATGGCCTAATCAACCGGGTGAAGGAAACTGATTTTGCATACTCTTGATTTTAGTTGAATATACTGGCGCATTGTAAATATGCTGGTGCATTGTAAATATGCTGGTGCATTGTAAATATACTGGCGCATTGTAAATATGCTGGTGCATTGTAAATATACTGGTGCATTGTAAATATGCTGGTGCATTGTAAATATGCTGGTGCATTGTAAATATGCTGGTGCATTGTAAATATACTGGTGCATTGTAAATGTACTGGTGCATTGTAAATATATTGGTGCATTGTAAATATATTGGTGCATTGTAAATATGCTGGTGCATTGTAAATGTATTGGTGCATTGTAAATATACTGGTGCATTGTAAATATGCTGGTGCATTGTAAATATGCTAATGCATTGTAAATGCTTTCCTGAACTTGCTATTCATGTGCTTTAAGGCTACTTTGATACAAATTAGCATACGTTTTATCTCTCATACAACCAATCTAATTTTGTGGTCTGGGGAGAGTATAAGGACTATGTCAAGGTCACAGGTTGACCCAGTGCTTGGTAGGCCATCATTAACCATGTGTACGATCCACCCTGGCTCTTACCTAGCCCTGTGGCTTGTGGCGAGACTGAACACTTAACTTCCTGCATATACGTTTGAGCAAGACTCAGGATCCCTATGGCAAGTCACCCACCAGGGATCAGGAACGACAAGGGCTCTACTACTGAGCCTGCCGGAGACCACACGTTACTCTAACCCAGTTTGGAACGTCACCTCCGACGTGTGCTCTTTGTTCCCTCCCGTTTAGTTCATTTTTGAGGAATTCCCCTCCTATGTCTGCATGAAAATCCTCCTATTTTTTTTTTTTCCTGAACTTGTGTAGGGGACAGTGTCGAATGTTGTGTGTGTGTGTGTGTGTGTGTGTGTGTGTGATGCAACTGAAAGATACTGAATGTTTATCTAAAAACCACATTATGTACGTGATCGTATGTTCTGATGTTATTGTTACAAATAAGTGACATGACCACTAAGAGCACTGATAAACTGTCAAATTTTATTAGAGTTAGATATGGCATGGTTGACTTCACATAGCGCCCTGTCCTACATCTGGGAGGCAATACGTGGTCTGGTTAGACAGTGTTGCAGCCGTGGAAAGAGGTAATGTCTTGTGCCTGGCCAGTGTTGCGACTGTGGAGGGAGGCTGCACTGGCCTGACTGGCCGGTGCCGTGGCTAAGGGGAGGCTAGTGCCGCAGCCGTGGAGGAACGCAACACCCGACCCACCTCGCTTTTCCAGCTTTGAATGAAACAAAGCTAAAGGGGAAGGGGGAAGAATGGTTTGGGAATGTCTTAGGAATAAATTCAGGGCTTTGTGTGAAGGCAAGAGCTAAGGAAGGGGTAGTAGCACTTCTGCTGAAGGAGTTGTGGGAGTGTGTGAAATAATGAAAGGAAGTGAGTCCAACACGAGAGGTGGGTGATCATTAGTGTTTATTCACCTGGAAACGAGATGACAAGAGGAGGAAAACAGCGACCGACATAGACCGGAGAAAACGTGCCCCAGCCAAGGCCATGTCGGGTGAAAAGAAAAAGTAAGAGAGAAAGAAATTAGAGTTTTATCAGGGTTGCACACGTGCTTGTAGACCTGACAAAGATAAAAATATTATGGGAAGAAGGAAGAGAATTTCACAGCAACGCTGCTCGAGGAAAGAAGGAGCCATCATAGCGACCAATCCTCCTGTGGGTAGTCTCCACACACAAACTATGGGAAGTAACAACAAGGCACAATGGTGGTAGGAGCACATATAAACAGCTCAGAAAGCAGTGACCAAAATAAATACCTGTAGAACAGGGAGAGGGTCAGCAACGTCGCGGAGGAAAGAAAGGTAAGGTTACAGAGAAGTGATGTCTGGAGAATCAATGAGACTGAAGGCATTTGATTCCGCTGTCTCTAATAGGGAGGTGGACGGAGAACCAACTCAGATATGCGAGCAATATTCCAGACTTGGGCGAAGAAAGACCCTATAGATATGGAGCAGTTGCTCACAAGAACAGTAAATGCGGCGCCTATTCAGTGCCCCAACTTTTGGGAGGCGGACTCTGTGTTGATTTTGTAATGTGTCCGGGATACAGCGAAGGATATGATTGTGGCTAACATGTTCATGTTATTACAGGGTTGAAATGTCTTATTTTGAAACTGAACTGGAGGAAACGAATAAGACGTCGAAAGTTATGTTTGGAGTTACGTCATACCACTATTGAATTTAACCAGGTTACTGCTACCCTATATCGAAATGTTGTACAGACCCCAAACGTAGATGAGAAATATGTTCAGTTCAAGAAAGAGAACGAGAATTGAAATAGGCGGTGTAGGGGTAGGGGGTGACTTGAAATTTGTAAAGTGGAATCATCAGCGTAAGAATAGAAAGAAGTTGATGAGGGATAATTTATGGACAGAGGAAAGAGATAGGTGATAATACAAAGCCCTGAAAAACACCAGTAATGATAGGATAAGAAGGAGAAGTCGAATAGCCAGGAACTAAAATAATGGAATGGCTAAGAAAAAGAAAAGGAAACCGTGCATTAGGGAACAGAGAGAAGCAGAAAAAAAAAAAACAAGAGATGAAAGTATAGAAAACAAAAGGTTGTGCCACATCATGCCAAATGCTATGTTAGATGTCGAGGGTCAGTGACATAAGTATCACCAAAATTTCTGGGTGAGGAGGACCAGAGGGGAGTCACACAGGAGAGAAGACCATCGTCTGTGGTCCTCACACTGCTGAAGGAAGGGGATGGGACTCAAAGCGCTTGAGAAAGTGAGAGTTAAAAGAGAATTTCGAAGAATTTAGAGATAGCGGAAGTGAGGGCAGTGGGTCGATGTAGCTGGCTGGAGTGGTTAGGTTAGGTCTCCTTTCCTTTTGGGATGGGCTGCACCAGAGAGTGCTCACAAGACCAAAAAAATAAAAAAGAAAAAAAGATATCTTTCGTTTTAGACAGACGAAAGAGGCGAGCAAGGATCGGAGCTACCTCAGAACCATACCTCCCCCCACACCCAAATCAGGACACTACTAGGGGGTAGGTCATCTGAGACATGCCCCTTCCCCCCTGGAGGTGGGAGACAGGACGCCAGAGATCGTCCACGACAGCAGGAGGTTGCATAGGTTCAGCAGGAGGAGGAGGAGGAGGAGTAGTAGTGAATACTTCATTTCTCCGTTTGTATACATACGTACAACTTTAAGTGGTGGTGAACACGATATGCAGAAGTGATACAGTTCTTTTCTTTTCTTTTTTTCTTACCTTTTCTTTTTTTTTAGGAGACAAACAGAGGCTGGTCATGTGTCGTTTGTGTATCAGCTGATGCACAGTGTACACAGGCCTGTCCTCTGTGTACCAGCTGATGCACTGGGTGTGAGGGTACACAGGTCTATGTATGGGTGTGCATGTGCGCTGGTCTGTTTTCTGTGTACCAGCTGATGCATTAAGTGTAAGTGTACACTGATCTCTCCCTCTGTGTACTAGCTGACACACTGGGTGTGAATGTACACCGGTCTGTCGTCTGTGTACCAGCTGATGCACTAGGAGCACATGTACGCCGTTCTGAGTGTACATGTACATCGGTTCATCGTCTTTGTACCAGCTGATGAACTGGATGTCCATGTACATCGGTCCGATTCACTGTGTGTACTTGTACTCCGGTATGTCCTCTGTGTATCAGCTAATGCACTGGGTGTACATGTACACCAGTCTATCATCTGTGTTCCAGCTGATGCACTGGGTGTACATGTACATCAGTCTATCATATGTGTTCCAGCTGATGCACTGGGTGTACATGTACACCAGTCTATCATCTGTGTTCCAGCTGATGCACTGGGTGTACATGTACATCAGTCTATCATCTGTGCTCCAGCTGATGCACTAGGTGTACATGTACACCAGTCTATCATCTGTGTACCAGCTAATGCGCTGGGTGTACATGTACACCAGTCTATCATCTGTGTACCAGCTGATGGACTAGGTGTACATGTACATCAGTCTATCATCTATGTACCAGCTGATGCACTGGGTGTACATGTACACCAGTCTATCATCTGTGTACCAGCTGATGCACTAGGTGTACATGTACACCAGTCTATCATCTGTGTACCAGCTGATGCACTAGGTGTACATGTACGTTGGTCTGTCTGAAAACTGCATGATTACCTTTGGTCTAGTGCCTCTCCTGTGTGCATGTGTGTGTGTGTGTGTGTGTGTGTGTGTGTGTGTGTGTGTGTGTGTGTGTGTGTTCCAGTTTGTGTATGTGTGTGTGTGTGTGTGTGTATGTGTGTGTTCCAGTTTGTGTGTGTGTGTGTGTGTGTGTGAGAGAGGAGAGAGAGAGAGAGAGAGAGAGAGAGAGAGAGAGAGAGAGAGAGAGAGAGAGAGAGAGTGTGTGTTCCAGTTTCTGTGTGTGTGTGTGTGTGTGTGTGTGTGTGTGTGTGTGTGTGTGTGTGTGTGTGTGTGGTGTAAGAGAGAGAGAGAGAGAGAGAGAGAGAGAGAGAGAGTGAGAGAGAGAGAGAGAGAGAGAGAGAGAGAGAGAGAGAGAGAGAGAGAGAGAGAGAGAGAGAGAGAGAGAGAGTGTATGTGTGTGTGTGTGTGTGTGTGTGTGTGTGTGTGTGTGTGTTCCAGTTTGAGTGTGTGTGTGAGTGTGTGTGTGTGTGTGTGTGTGTGTGTGTGTGTGTGTGTGTGTGTGTGTGTGCATGTGTGCGTGTGGAGCGGGAGGGACGGCTAGATCAATACTTGGTCGTAGCTTTTACCTTGACTGCGTGAGTTGGGGGGGTTGGGGGAAGGGGGGTTGGTGGAGGCTGACTTGCCTCGGCTCCTCTACTCCTGCCCTGCCTCCTGCCCCATCCTCCTGTCCCATCCCCCTATCCCATCCTGCTGCCCCATCATCCTTCTGCTCTGTCCTCCTAACCAGTCTTCCTGTCCTATCCTCCTACCCCCATCCTCCAGCCCTATCCTCCTTCCCCATCCTCCAGCCCTATCCTCCTTCCCCATCCTCCAGATCCATCTGGCCCATGATCCTACCCATCCTCTTGCTCTGCGTCTTACCTATCCTCCCATCCCATCCTCTCGCCCTCCCTCCGGCCCCACCTTTAGGCTCTGCCTCTCACCCCATCATCCCACTATGCCTCCTGCCCCATCATCATCCCCCATCTTTTGCTCCATCCTCTTGCCTCGTCCTCTTGCCGCCATCCTTCTGCCCCCGTCCTCCTGCCCCTGTCCTCCTGCCCCCGTCCTCCCGCCCCCGTCCTTCTGCCCCCGTCCTCCTGCCCCCGTCCTCCTGCCCCGTCCTCCTGCCCCCGTCCTCCTGCCCCGTCCTCCTGCCCCCGTCCTCCTGCCCCGTCCTCCTGCCCCGTTTCAGCCATGTCTCCTACCTCATCATCCTGCCCTGCCTCCTGAATCCTCCATCTGCCATGCCTCCTGCCCCACCTCCTACTCCATCTCCCTGCCCCACCTCCAGCCCCGTCATGCTTCTCCATCTCCCTCCTTACCTCCTGACTCGTCGTCCTCCCCTTCCTCGAATCCGCATCCTGCACCACATCCTGCCCAGCCCCCGCCCCCACAGTTCCACCTTCTGTCCCGTCATCCTGCTTTCCTGCCTGTCCTGCTTCCTGCCCTACCGCCTATCCTTTCCTCCTCTCTCGTCCTCCTACCCTGCTGCCTGCCTCACCTGAAGCTCCTATCCTCTAGCCCTATCCCTCTCCTCTGGTTCTTACCCCCATCTTCCCGCTCCACTCCCCTGCCCCACCCTGCTACCTACACCACTACCCGCCCCATCCTCCTGCTTTATCTGCCATCACACTTTGCTTCCTGGTCCACCTCCCGCCCCCCTGTCCTCTTGCTCTGCTTCCTGCTCCCTCCTCCCGCCCCTTTGCTCTTACCCGACCCTCCTACCGTGCCTCCTGCAGCCACCTACTGTCCTTCCTGGCCCACCTCTGACCCTATCCTTCTGCCCCCATCCTTCCACACTGCTTCCGGCTGCGCCCCTCAAATCCTCCTGCCAAAGTATCATCGGATTCACAGCAAATTTCCCTTTGCAATTTTGAGGATAACAGATATGATGAGACCTAATTCTACATTGGCTAATTTCGATGAAATGTTCGTAACGATATCGATAATGGAAACTGGAAGAGGCTTTAAGACGCATACAGTTGGAAAGGTGAAGAGGAACCAAAGAAACTGTGTTCATGAGAAGGATAGGCTAGGTGGAATGACACATTATTTTTTGCTATAGGCTGACCGACATGTCACAGGCAAGAATATACTCCGATCAAAGGCCATCTCGGGTGTCTGCAAGACTCGACTCGTAAAGGCAGAAAGGTTATAGGAAGAAGGAAGGACGAAAGGAGGAAGAGAATTACACAGCTTAACTGTGCCAGCAGGGAAGAAGGAGGAGGTATCGTTTGTAGCCAGACGGAAAAGAACTGCGCACAGGAGGTCTTAGATAAAGTGGCGCTGCGCAGGATCGTGGAATGACTATGTGGTAAGAAAGAGACACTATGAAGAAAATAAGACTCAGTAAAATAACCCGAGAAGAGGATTTACTATATTCTCAGACGGGAATGGCACCTTAACCATTTGAAAACAAAGAGATGACTTCCGTCCTAAAAGGAATATTTTGTTTCAGTCGAAATTTCCTCAAATACGCCACAAGCACCATACGTATGCCCAGGGTCAGAAAAGTGTAAAATACTCTATATATGACAATCAGAGCTGTGAGGTGACTTAGATATTAAGAAAAATCGAATTCCAAGTCAGTTGAACTAGCCTCAACTACGTTTGTCTCAGTCTAGTGAAATAAGTTAGCTGACATTCTGGATTAAGATACTCAACAATTCGCTGCAAGAAGGGAAAATGGCGAATGACTCAAAACTAGTGAATTTAGCACCAGTTGAACAAAAAAAAATCGCCATTGAGACTACCGTTCCGTCTGTTTTAATTCTAAAAGCAATAATTAGGGACATAATAGTTACTGTTTTGGAAGATAATCTAACAGCTGGTTACCAGCACGGAATCTGAAACGAAATTTAACATAGAGAGAGAGAGAGAGAGAGAGAGAGAGAGAGAGAGAGAGAGAGAGAGAGAGAGAGAGAGAGAAATGGGATTCCAAAATACCCAAAACCTTTCGACGAAGTAGCACATCAGTTATTATTACGCAAAATAGAACCTACAGAAACGGGAAACGAATCTGTGCATAGGTGATGGTGGACCGGCCTACAGACGGGAAGCAGTGGGAGCATCCACCACTAGGCCACGAACTAGGAACGAGCGCCCACCACTAGGCCACGAACTAGGAACGAGCGCCCACCACTAGGCCACGAACTAGGAACGAGCGCCCACCACTAGGCCACGAACTAGGAACGAGCGCCCACCACTAGGCCACGAACTAGGAACGAGCGCCCACCACTAGGCCACGAACTAGGAACGAGCGCCCACCACTAGGCCACGAACTAGGAACGAGCGCCCACCACTAGGCCACGAACTAGGAACGAGCGCCCACCACTAGGCCACGAACTAGGAACGATCCTTTCCTCATCTGTGCCAGTGACCTGGAGACGTTACTAACTGGTAGAACTTCAGAAATTGACGATGGCTTGAAATTAGGAGAGTGAGCTGCAAACAAGGCAAGACTGCTTGAGGATTCACAGTGTTGTCGATGGTTGATGGATTTCAGTGTTGACCATAGTTAGAAGTGCCGGGAAAGGACGCTAGAATGATAATCAGGAGTGACCTGAAATACGCATAATCAATACCCAGCTGATTACGTGGTGATAAGGAAAACAGAATGTTAGGTTTCATATTTAGAAATATGAAAAATACGGTACTCACTTTTTACAATGCCTTTAACGAACCTCGACTTTGATATAGTATTCATTTCTTGTCGCCAAACATGACCACAGAAAAAAGGAAATTTGGAATTAATACAAAAGACCTCAACAAAACTAATTCCGCCACTCATAAAGAGACTTCATGCAGGACCTAGAGTCTAGAATTATTGTCTCTAACCTTATCACTTCTAGCTCCGATTTTCGTCGACGTTGGCTTTCCATAAAGGCCTACCTTTCCATGTTTCAGCCTAAGTCATTTAAGAGAATGCCACTTGGTTTGTTGTGGTGACCATATGTCGCCAGATGGGGGTTCTTCGTGACCGACATATTCATAGAATATGATGATGGCAGTCAAACTTTGCTAGCCATCGTAAACATATCTTCTGCTACATCAGTCACTGTAGCTTGCTTACAGCTGCATGCCTTAGAAGTATTTACAGTTGCAGTGAGTCGATCAAACGCAAATAGTGCGTTAGGAAAAGTAATATAAATTGGCTAAGAATGTGCAATAGGGGGCATCATGTGGGGTGCCCGGAGATTTAGTACATATATGTCTCCACCGGCGTCGCTTGCCCCACCACCAGTGATTAGCTTTACAGTAAAGTTGATAACAGTTTCCTTTTGGCTTCATATTTGTCTGAGTGTGTCTTATATTGCTGTAGCGTAAAGTGTAGCACTGGGCCATCAAAGGCAGATTGTAAACAAGTGTGTTGTCCTGTCACGCACCCATGCTGAGTTTGTGGCCTTCACCGTATGGTCTGGACGATATCATAACTTTTTTTTTTCAGTGTCGATTTGAATTCTGTACTTTCAGTTTTGCCAAGATACGGAACAATGGGTTTCCATGTTCTGTGGCATCACGGAAGGACGTACGATTTCCCTGTGCAGTGCACGGAAAGACCCGAAAAGGCACAGACTCCAACAATGCAACACATGACTGTTTCCTCACGTTAGATACAGTTTAATGACCAGAAACAATGTGATGATATTAAAGGGAGGGAAATGCGGTACAAACATATGCAATTATTTTTACACTTGTAGAGTGTACAGTGCTGAAGTAAACTACTCCTAGATGTTGCCTAGCCGAAGATAGTCATTACCTTGATATCACAACTAGAAAACTGCTTTCGTGATTTATTCAATAATTGAACCTGTTTATGGAAGGAAAAACAATCATTTCAGCTTCATATAAACACAAAGTTTCTTTACGATTTGAGCCTCTTCCGCAGGGAATCCCTCCCACTGCTGTTTTTAACCAAGGAAATTTTCCCATCGTCACTTTCCTGTAGAATTCCCATGGCAGTATGCCCTCTACATACAACATAGTGATGTTTCCTAACAATTTTCCTGCTGGCTTTTGTGCTAGAGGGAGTGTTGCTTGGGAAGGTGCCTTCTGCTTTACTTTCCTGTCTCTATCACTAATAGAATTAGGAACCCAGAATACTGTTACTCTTTTCTTGTACGTAGCCTCGTAAAGCACAATCAGATCTCCTGTTATCCTCCCTTCCCACGTATTCCCATCCTCCTGCTCTGCTTCCTGCCCTTTACACCTACCATGCCTCCTTCCTCATCATCCAGCCTTGTCCTTGCAACCTCCTGCCTCTCCTTCCTGCCCCACATCCTTCCCCTTTCTCCTGTCCTACGTCCTGCTCCATCCTCCCGCCCTGCCCCAGCTCCCTCCTCTTTCTCTCTTGCTCCCTTGGGTTCCCGGGTGCACCTGCCTGCCTTACCTCCCGGTTCGAGACTTTCCCATCCTCTCTCTTCGTGGCTGAGGTCCTCTGGGCAGGGTACATTAACCTAAACCAAAAGAACAGACGAGTTCCCTCCACACTCTGTCACCCTAAAACCAAGTCGCTCTTGCACCACCACCGTGTCCCCGTTGGGTTTTTGGTATCGTAATCTTGTCCCTATCACCTTTGTTCTGATGTCCTTTTCTCCCATTAATCCCCTCTAAACGTTAAATACTGTACTTTAGGATGGATCAGCCGACTCAATTTGTGAACAGTCTTCTTATCTACTTTCCTTGGGATGAAAACTGATTCTCTTCGCTCGATGGTTTTCTGCAGAACACATATAGCAGTTATGACCGCAAGTATAGTGGGCATACATCCTGTTTTTCTGTTTAGCTTCTCCCTCTCTTACATATATATACTGACTGGTCATTCATGTTCCGTACCCCCCATATGAACCAGGGACCGGCCGCTTCCATCGTGGAAACATTCCCCGTCATCTGACTCTCACTTAACGTATATGTCTTCTGTGTATCGTTAACATCAACAGTACCTGATGGTTGTTTGGGTTTAAGGCCTATGTCCGCTGCCAGGGTCATGAAGGCCGACTGTGCCTTGGGGTCAAACACTTATTATGAAAGTGTGTTGACCTCTCTTCTTCAACCAGTGATGGAACTTTCTGTTCCCAAACCAAGTACATCTCTTAACAGCCTCTGCAGTTTCACCTCTCCTACTCCTCCTCCTCCTCCTCCTCCTCCTCCTCCTCCTCCTCCTCCTCCTCCTCTTCTCCGTCTTGACTATGTTATAGTTGTCTTTCCAGATTATCATCAGACGGCTCCCTCTTTTTCTGTCATTCTTCTTTGGACGATTCTGATACTCATTTGTTCTTGAGATTCACCTCTCACTCACCGTATGACCTTTTCTTCGTTGTCTTAGCGCAAGGTTCAAAGAGCATTCGTCTCTTTAGAGAGGAGTATAGCATGTGGATCAGATGGTGACTTTACTCATGTCCTTATGCGGTGTGCCTCCGACCTTGTGCTTGCTCGTCTGTTTCCATCCTGTCTCAAGAAAGCCACGGTTCCTTGATGGAGACTTTACATTAATTCGGACCATCCAGAGGAAAACGAGACCCCCCTCTGACCCCTCTAATGATTGTCTTTTATCTCTGGCTTTGCTCCTTAGGTCCTTCAACTTCCTATCATTTGTCACATTCTCAGGCGCCTTGAATCAGGAAACTTACTGGAACTCAAGTTTTAACTTGTAATTTCTAGATATTTTCCTTGGCTACCAACGTCGCTTCCGTGTGGTGAGATCCGACTGTGTTCTGATCTTCTTCACCTGGGAGCATTGCGGAAATCGTATGTCGTGGACCAGGATAATTTAAACCCCTTTGATGGGGACTGGCGTAAGTCTTCGGTTTCCAGACTTCCAAACTTTCCGCCATCCATCTTCCTCTATGAAGTAGTTTCCAGCTGGTCTGTTGCTGTGTTTGTTGACGGATTGACTTCCCCATCCTGACATGTCAACAGTGGTGTTCCTCAGGTTTTGTTTTCTATCTCCTTCCATTTTCTTTCACTTTTGATCTTCATTTAATCAGGACTCGTCTTCACTTCCCTGGCGCATTTCCGCACACTTCTGCTTACCATTAGACTATGACCTTCCTGATTTGCATGTTACAATTCTCGTCGTATTTCGGTTGCTGTCCTCACTCTGGACCAGGACAAAATCCCCCAGTTGTGTTGACGTAATCCAGTAAAATCCCTGGCCCGCAAAACACAATATCTTTTTTTTTTTTTTTTTTACATTTTCTCTAGAATTCCGATTGATTCTATCACTACCCTTGCAAGACACAGTTGTTCCGTCCCTCGCTTCTTTTAGTACATTTGGTACCGATGTGATGTGTACGTTTACTACATGGCGAAAATAGCTCAAGTGCCGAATAAACTGAGGAATTTATTCAGGTCTTCTCGGAGGAGGTACTCACACTGTACAGAGGAGTGATCCGTCCTTGTACTGGTCACACATCTTTATGGGCTCTTGCTCTCCCCTTTGTCTTTGGCGCAACGTTGCTTCTCACTCTCTTTTATGGATATCACTTTGGCATCCGCTCTTGAGAGACGCTGCTTGCCTTGCCCCCCACCTCCTTGGCTCCGTCCCTCATCGTCCAACAAGCTATAGTTGTGTCCCTGGGATAGAGTGTGGCCATTCGCACCTCCAGGGCTGGTGGATTTGATCCCTGTGTCTTTCCTGTGAGCACCTACCCTGGGATGATCTGCCGCCGCCTTGTACTCCAGACTCCCGTCGTCCGTCTTCGTTACGGCGGCAAATCTGTCACCTCCTGCAGAGCGGGTGACACTTTTCGACTTTTACTTATCGAATCATTTTTTCCATCTGGCTTGATGTTACGTAGGTGCATGTGCCTGTAAAAGGCTCTCTTCTTTTTTCCTCTTAATCAGATAAGTCAAATTTTTCCTTACTGTTAAATCTATAATAGATATAAACAATACTTATCCTCCTATGGTCCGTGATCATTGGATCAATGAATAACCGATCATTATGATATTAATGATAAACGCTTGATTGAATGTAGATAACAATCTTCTATGTCTATCCACAGCGACATCCTTCGTGACTCTGGGTTAATACTAAATTTTCGTAAATCTATTTACTTAAGAATAGAAGTTGGTAAAGTATTGAGCTTACGATATATATAATCAGCATCCTTAGATCATGCCCCTCATACCCTGGAATAAACAGGTGATATACAGTGAATCCAGTTCACTTTGATGATACTGACCATACACTGTGGGAGCAGTGTAGACCAGTAACGCAGCACAGGGAGGCTGTGGGAGCAGTGTAAACCAGCACAGGAAGTCTTCTTACCATTGGCATGGCCAGCATCACAGTCTGTGATCCTCCATTACCTTCCATAGTCTTTCCTAATATTTATATTTCCACTTGTTCCATCTGCATGAGTTCAGTAGCGTCTATTGTTTGAGGTGATTCGTCAGTTGTGAGGAATATTCCGTGCCACTTGTTCCTAGTGCTTGATTGAGAGGCTGACAGCCCTGTGGCAGGAGGACCCGGCCTGGCCTCACTGAGGGCAGGAGGGCCAACCCTGGCTGGCCTCATTCTGAATGTTGGAGTCTAATTCTTTCTTTCATTTTCTGTTTACACTGTGTCCCCCTCTCTTGAGTCATCACGAGTCCCCTATAACGTATACACTTCCAGTTTTCGTAGATAAGAGGATTTGCAGTCCCATTCGCCGCTATGTAAATCCCACACACTTTCATGCATGTCTACCCTCACATACAGCCTGCATCCCGTGGACTCTGATTCGCCCATACTTCCACGTTCACGTCCACCCTCACACTCATGCTCTAATTCACTCAAACACCGCCGCAGCCTCCCACATACCCACTTTTATACCAGTCATGACATCTGCCCACGCCTTCCTCACTCTCACACCTTGCTAGTGGTGTTCATCAAGTCCATCTGCCCACGCCTTCCTCACTCTCACACTTTGCTAGTGGTGTTCATCACGTCCATCTGCCCACGCCTTCCTCACTCTCACACCTTGCTAGTGGTGTTCATAACGTCCATCCTACCTCGTTTTTTGAACCATATCATCTGAACCTCTTTCAACAGGTCAGGGTGAAGTTACTGCAGAACTGCCGCCACCGTCAACTCCTACCACCAGTGATCCCTCGTCCCAGAGTAGCAGTTCGACACCACGACAGCATCAAACTTATTTAAGCCCCTTACAGACCGCAACAAGAATGGCTCCATCCCAGCCATTATTATTATTATTATTATTATTATTATTATTATTATTATTATTATTATTATTATTATTATTATTATTATTATATTATTATTATTATTATTATTATTATTATTATTATTATTATTATTATTATATATTATTATTATTATATTATTATTATTATTATCATTACTGTCCTTGTTGCTGTCCTTATTATTATCATTACTGTCCTTGTTGCTGTCCTTATTATTATCATTACTGCCCTTGTTACTGTCCTTATTATTATCATTACTGTCCTTGTTACTGTCCTTATTATTATCATTACTGTCCTTGTTACTGTCCTTATTATTATCATTACTGTCCTTGTTGCTGTCCTTATTATTATCATTACTGTCCTTGTTGCTGTCCTTATTATTATCATTACTGCCCTTGTTACTGTCCTTATTATTATCATTACTGTCCTTGTTACTGTCCTTATTATTATCATTACTGTCTTGTTACTGTCCTTATTATTATCATTACTGTCCTTGTTGCTGTCCTTATTATTATCATTACTGTCCTTGTTACTGTCCTTATTATTATCATTACTGTCCTTGTTGCTGTCCTTATTATTATCATTACTGCCCTTGTTACTGTCCTTATTATTATCATTACTGTCCTTGTTACTGTCCTTATTATTATCATTACTGTCCTTGTTGCTGTCCTTATTATTATCATTACTGTCCTTGTTGCTGTCCTTATTATTATCATTACTGTCCTTGTTACTGTCCTTATTATTATCATTACTGTCCTTGTTGCTGTCCTTATTATTATCATTACTGCCCTTGTTACTGTCCTTATTATTATCATTACTGTCCTTGTTACTGTCCTTATTATTATCATTACTGTCCTTGTTACTGTCCTTATTATTATCATTACTGTCCTTGTTACTGTCCTTATTATTATCATTACTGTCCTTGTTGCTGTCCTTATTATTATCATTACTGTCCTTGTTACTGTCCTTATTATTATCATTACTGTCCTTGTTACTGTCCTTATTATTATCATTACTGTCCTTGTTACTGTCCTTATTATTATCATTACTGTCCTTGTTGCTGTCCTTATTATTATCATTACTGTCCTTGTTACTGTCCTTATTATTATCATTACTGTCCTTGTTGCTGTCCTTATTATTATCATTACTGTCCTTGTTGCTGTCCTTATTATTATCATTACTGTCCTTGTTGCTGTCCTTATTATTATCATTACTGTCCTTGTTGCTGTCCTTATTATTATCATTACTGTCCTTGTTGCTGTCCTTATTATTATCATTACTGTCTTGTTACTGTCCTTATTATTATCATTACTGTCCTTGTTGCTGTCCTTATTATTATCATTACTGTCCTTGTTGCTGTCCTTATTATTATCATTACTGTCCTTGTTGCTGTCCTTATTATTATCATTACTGTCCTTGTTGCTGTCCTTATTATTATCATTACTGTCCTTGTTGCTGTCCTTATTATTATCATTACTGTCCTTGTTGCTGTCCTTATTATTATCATTACTGTCCTTGTTGCTGTCCTTATTATTATCATTACTGCCCTTGTTACTGTCCTTATTATTATCATTACTGTCCTTGTTACTGTCCTTATTATTATCATTACTGTCCTTGTTACTGTCCTTATTATTATCATTACTGTCTTGTTACTGTCCTTATTATTATCATTACTGTCTTGTTACTGTCCTTATTATTATCATTACTGTCCTTGTTACTGTCCTTATTATTATCATTACTGTCCTTGTTGCTGTCCTTATTATTATCATTACTGTCCTTGTTACTGTCCTTATTATTATCATTACTGCCCTTGTTACTGTCCTTATTATTATCATTACTGTCCTTGTTGCTGTCCTTATTATTATCATTACTGTCCTTGTTACTGTCCTTATTATTATCATTACTGTCCTTGTTACTGTCCTTATTATTATCATTACTGTCCTTGTTACTGTCCTTATTATTATCATTACTGTCCTTGTTACTGTCCTTATTATTATCATTACTGCCCTTGTTACTGTCCTTATTATCATTACTGTCTTAGTTACTGTCCTTATTATCATTATTACTGTCTTAGTTACTGTCCTTTTTACTTATGTTTGACCTAGCAACGCAACCCGGCGTGTGGCACAGAAGATGACATAGAGAGCGGGACCCCACTACCAACTGCCCTTGTTCACCAAGTCATGGGTCATGCAGGGGTGCGATGAAGTGCGTGTGAATTGTACGTCGCATGAGGAGCCCTTGGTCGTTAAGTGGGCCACCAACCCCCTACACACACACACACACACACACACACACAAGGGTTGATGTTAGGAAGGTACGCACTAGTGGGCAGGAGGAGGTGCTGGTGATGAGATACCTTACATGATGACTGGTGCAGCGGGTGTAGGGGGCAGCACGTTGGTGGGTAAAGCACGCAAAAGGGGTTGGAATACCAGGCGTTCAGACAGATTTGGATTTAGGTGAAGGGGATTTAGGGCGGTGGGTTGGGGGTTAGGACGTAACCTTTCTCAGTACTTAGAGGCAACGCATCGTCAGATATTGTCTCATATGTGTTATAGGACAATATATATATATATATATATATATATATATATATATATATATATATATATATATATATATATATATATATATATATATATATATACATATATATTTATATAAAACGATGGAAAGTTTGAGCTACTGCGAAAGTAAAGTTACATGTTCTTGCAAACAGGGAGAGAGAGAGAGAGAGAGAGAGAGAGAGAGAGAGAGAGAGAGAGAGAGAGAGAGAGAGAGAGAGAGAGAGAGAATTTCCCGACGAGAACTGCGCCATGAATATTTCAGGTAGAGCAAGTGCCGGGATCAGGGGGTCGAGCTGTTTCCTCGAGCTATCACGTAAAAATCATGAAGCAGTTGGACTACGGGAGAAAGTCTGTACTTTTGTGCACCGGGTCGTGGCTGGCCAACTAGGTGCCCACACCGGAAGCAGACGAGGTCCTTTCTGTGTGTGTTGGCTCCCGTTCGCCTTGCCCTGTTGCGCATCGCCATGAACGCAGTTGAGGACGAATTGGCAATTAGTGGCAATGCGCTTGAAACAGTATGAAAAATGATCGAATCTGCATCATTCTCTTCGACTCGCGGTGAGATATGCGGCTGAAAGATATCCGAGACTTGAAATTTTTTGTGTCTCCATCTTCACTGAAGAATTCCTACGAGTTTCGGATCAAGGCTAGTGTTTACCACCCTTGGCCATCAAGGCTAGTGTTTACCACCCTTGGCCATCAAGGCTAGTGTTTACCACCCTTGGCCATCAAGGCTAGTGTTTACCACCCTTGGCCATGATGGCCTGAGGCCTTGATCCTTAGGGTCAAGTTAAAGGTTGGATGATGACATGCAAGTGGGGTCGAATTACTTCTGTGGTCGAGGATCGTACTGTCGTGCTCAAAAAGAAAGAAAGTTCGTACCGTACGTGCTCATAATTCGCACCATCATAT
Source organism: Panulirus ornatus (assembly GCF_036320965.1). Lineage (NCBI taxonomy): Eukaryota > Metazoa > Arthropoda > Malacostraca > Decapoda > Palinuridae > Panulirus > Panulirus ornatus. The sequence goes on from NC_092266.1 coordinate 28,804,856, forward strand.
GCTCAAAATTCGTGCCGTCGTGCTCAAAGGTTCGCACCGATGTGTTCAAGGTTCGTATTGACCTGCTCAAAAGTTCATACCGTCGTGATCAAAATTTTGTACCGTAGTGCTCAAAGTTCATACCGTCGTGTTCAAAGTTTGTGTAGTCGTGTTCAAGGAGTTAACCACAATGGTTGACTTCAGACTTTTATGAAGATATCTTTAAGAAATGTAAATAGGAATATATTACAAAAAAAATAATAAAGGTGTATTGTTCGGAACCAGAAAACAGAACCATACAAAAATGAAATAACAAAAACAGCAAACACCTTTTACAATTAGAATATTAATAATACCAATTAAACATCTGGCTAATTAAAGTCTTTGATTGATGAACTGGTCTTCGAGAAGTCATAACGCCGATTAAGATATACCACAGTGCATAGTGAAGATGTATGTCACCTCTCTCTCTCTCTCTCTCTCTCTCTCTCTCTCTCTCTCTCTCTCTCTCTCTCTCTCTCTCTCTCTCTCTCTCTCTCACGGGGGCGAACGAAAGCATAGTTATAATCTGGCAGAGGCGGAAAAAAAGAAAAAAAATGTACACGAATCTTTGTGTGAAAGGGACTTTGAGGGGGGTCGACCCAGCCTACAGCTGGGGTTAGATTATGTGCTGGTTGATATTGAAATTGTATTTAAGTACTGGGATATGGAAATGCTCAATAGACTATTTACAACTTATAATAGACCTGGATTCGATTATGAGTCTGAAGTTCGGTCTACCGCAATTTTAAGATGTAGTAGAGGAAAGGGGGCCAACAAAGATGGGTCTTGGGGCGAGAGAACCGAGGTAGGGAAAGAGATCAGAGGACTTCAAGTTATCCACCACAGAAGAGAGAAGAGTGAGGGAGACTTGTACATATCTTCAGAAGTTTCTGAATCGAATTGACGATATTAACAGAGAACAGTTCTCTGATAGACGTAAAGAATAACCAGATGTCAAAGCAGAGTATGAAATATGAAACTCAATTTTTTTGTGGGAAAGATTTGAAGAACTTTTTTTATAGTATTAGGTATGTGTGAAAATCACATAAACTACGTGATGTATCACTGTAGACGGTACTCTGAAGTTAAACACTTAAATGATAACGAAAATTTAAGAGCACTGGCCCCTCAACAGTAGTACAACTCCCCCCCTGTAATGTACCACTGGGGAAATTGCTCAAACAAACACCCACACAAAAACAGCGACACACATATCAAAGAACACAAACCTGCACACACACACACACACACACACACACACACACACACACACACACACACACACACACACACACACACACACACACACACACAACGTATAAAAAACATACAGAAATTCAGACATACAGGCACACCCGGTGCATTATACTCTACCCTCTTGTTCCATGTTCCCACCTGACGTGGAAATGTGAAATTCCTGTACATCTTTGATTTACAGCCGTGAATAACTGAGAAATATTATGTAAAGCTGCAGATGTATAGGGCGAGAGCATTCTTCCCTCCCCACTGAGGCCGCGCTGAACCCAGAGTCTGGCTGGAAGTTCGAGATGCGAGTGTGTGTTAAGTGTGACTGAGTGTGTGTGTGTGTGTGTGTGTGTTGAAGGCGGGTGAGTGTGTGAGGTGACGCTGGTGCGATGGGTGGAGGGAATTCATAGTGTCGGTGTTAGATGAGGATATGGATTGTGAGTTAAGGATTTTGTGTGTGTGTGTGTGTGTGTGTGTGTGTGTGTGTGTGTGTGTTGAAGGCGGGTGTGTGTGTGAGGTGACGCTGGTGCGATGGGTGGAGGGAACTCATAGTGTCGGTGTTAGATGAGGATATGAATTGTGAGTTAAGGATTTTGGGTGTTAGTGAAAGGGGACTCGACCTGGGTGTGAGTGAGGATATAAGTGTACGATGATTCCTAACATGAACTCAGTATGTTTGAGGTGCGAATGTAAACGTGACTGTAAGGGTTGAGGGTGTGAGTGTGAGGTGGCGGTGTTGAGTGTGCGTTTGGAATATGAGTGTGAGTATAGGAGGGGTTTGTCTTGTCTGTGAGGTGAGCACGTCGTTTAGAACGCAAGTGTGAGCTTAGAGTATGAGTGTGTGTTGAGGATATGCATCGAGAATTAGAATAAGATCTGTACAAAGTTGTCAGAATCGCTTTGGTATTTAGCTAATCAGATTTCACCATGAGGGTGTAGGAGATGGCTTGTATATATTGTTCAAGCGTTGTATGGCATTGGTAGGGAGAGAGATGCTGAAGAACAGCATACATGCGGGTGTTGTGAATGGGAGGCTGGAGGCAAGTTACTTGGGGTGAGACTTGAAGGAGATTCTATTTTATGGCAACCGAACTCCCCTCCCGTGGGCTGTTTGTACACTTGAGCCACGTTACATCCGTGTTACTTCTCCATCATTGTGCGGGTACAGATGCCTCATCCACCACAGTGTGGGTACAGATACCTCATCCACCACACTGTGGGTACAGAATCCTCATCCACCACAGTGTGGGTACAGAATCCTCATCCATCACAGTGTGGGTACAGATACCGCATCCACAATAATGTGGGTAGAGATACCTCATCCACCACAGTGTGGGTACAGGTACCGTATCCACAGTAATGTAAGTACAGATACCTCATCCACCATTGTGTGGGTACAGATACCGCATCCACAATAATGTGGGTACAGACACCTCATCCACCACAGTGTGGGTACAGAGTCCTCATCCACCACAGTGTGGGTACAGAATCCTCATCCACCACAGTGTGGGTACAGATGCCTCACCACAGTATAGACGTATGACGTAGTAACACTCCCATCACTGGAGGTCGTATCTTAGGATCTCTTGGCTCACGAACTCTACCCGGAGATGTATTTTAAAGTTGCCCGACGATGTACGGGTTCTGACTTCGGCTGAAGGGGAATGGCATGCAGGGGGCCAGTGGACGTAATCCCTTCCCAACGGGGAGAGGAGGGAAGACCCCCCAGGGGAAGGCAAGGTCTACCCCTGGGATTAACTCAGTAGTTTACACAGTGAAACGCTCGTGTATTACAAGGAATTAAAGCAGTATTACAGTAAAATACTTGCGCCAGCCTCTGCTGTACTAACTGCGCCGGTCTTATATACCTCAGGCGCTCCTGACAGATATACGACAGTGTTTAGCGTCGGTGTTGAGGGCTCTTGTTAAATTGTAGTAACTTAGCCTCACGCCATAAATTGTTCACGGGGCTTAGTCTGGTACGTGACACGACAAACGTCTGACATTTTGACGCTGTTGTTTTATATCCAGGCGAGATTCTTGTCTTTTATGAATGGGTTGATACGAGGGATCTCGTGTGATGATGACCCGTAGCTGAGGTTGCGTCAAATGTGACGTTAGATAATGCCCATATTTGATCATCAGTACAAATGTATACAATGTTGTCAACTTACCCAGTTTTGTACTGACCATGAATGTTGTTAGAGAGAGAGAGAGAGAGAGAGAGAGAGAGAGAGAGAGAGAGAGAGAGAGAGAGAGAGAGAGTCATCAGCAGAGAGGACGCACAGTAAAGTACTATGTTCATTGCTTAATTCACTAAAAATTTATATACAAGAGAGTATTGGCCCGAGTGGAGAACACTGTGGTAAACCTGAGTTTGGTATCTATCGTTTGTGAAGGTCATTTATAAACGACTGTATTTTGTTTCCCGTCACGTACATCTCTCACAGCTGTGCAAGAAGGTACTTCATTTGGTTATGAATGTGTCTATCAAAAGCAGTAACGACTGACTGAGGTGTAGGTGTTAACGGAAAGAATTTATAAGACAGGGGAAGGTGTCCTACCACAGTGTCTTATCATGGGCCATGAGCGCAGCTGAAAGTTTTGAGTTAAGTGTTGACTCACGAGAGAGCGAAAGCTGAACACTTTTCAAGTAAGCTCTTTACTAGAGATTTATTTGATATATTAGCAGTTGCAAAAGCTCTAGTAAGGACATAAGAAAGTCGCTGATAGAGTTGCAGACAGTAGGGTAAGGTGTTCGACACCTTTTATCTTGGCTGGAGGACTTGTGTTCTTCGACATTCTATGACTGAATAGTGACTGGATCTTGTTAAACGTTGCTGGCTACCTTGATCGCACGAGTGATGACAAAACTTCAGATGGTTGAAAGGAGTGAAGATGCACAGCAGGTACGAGGGACTTCAGTTGACTAGTTTGAAGACAGTGAAGTTGAGGAGGTTGGGAACGGCGACTGACCCGTCACAGGATCTACGGCCGCTGGAGGAGGATTGTAGCTCATGCTGGTGCTGTGGCAGGCGACCACATCAGCCTGCACCTGGATGTGTGGTTCTCGGTGCAGTGAACTTCAACACTGTGTGTTTGGCGCCTCTGGTATGTGTGCAGTTGGATTACGGTGCGTGTCGTCAGGAGAATGGCGTTCCTTCTCTTACTCTTTCAGTTTTGAGACCTGTCTAGTAAACGGTGAACTGAGGAGATGGCCGAGCTTCATCTGCGTTAAGTCATATGGACATCACTGAAGTTTTGTTGTGTGAAACCAGAGATTAGTCCTGGGGGGAGTGACATGAGACCCGGTGCATGCCTGACGAGTGAGCGTTGCCACCTGCGGCATCACAGACGCCATGCTCTCCTCCCGAGGTTGATCTTCCTCCCTGCCGGAGCAGGACGAAGTGGCAGAGCGCAGGAGAGCCACCACAACACCCGTGGCTGCAATAGGTTCATCTCAGCAGCAGTGTTGGTCGTGCGAAGTGGTAGGTGTGTCGGGCTGGAGGACCTGCCACGCCTGGAGCCACACGGGGCACCACCGCCTCCCAGTAAACTGCTGCCCCAACACGAATGAAATGTTTGCCCGCCTTTAAGGAAACGATTACTACTACGCAGCAGCTGGTAATGAAGTCTGGAATAATAATCTGATAATCTCGAGAAAATAGAAGGTGTAGAGGCAGGAGACGGTGTAATACCAATTTAAAGATAAGAACTAGAAGCAATATTCCACGAGAAGTACCTTGGATTTTCAGGGACTGCGGAACCTGACAGCTGTGACTTGTCTCACACACGCAAACAACCCGACGCTGATCACAACGAACATCCATCGTCCCATCATCAGACCATCCCTATGTGTGTGATGAAAGCATCCGACGTGTCTTAATCCCATCACCCAGAACTTGGCTTAGCGTCGGCAAAGCCTTGGCAATAGAGTACTTCAGCCAAAACAATACGAAACGAATTGAACTAAAATGCTACAATCTATTTCGTGTTAGAGCTTGAGGTCAGATTAGTGAGTGTAGGGTCCGTGACGGCAGCGGTGCCGCAGCGTGATCGATGATGGCCGGGGCAAGACCCCACACGGTCCTTGATATTCCCCAGCACAGTCACTGGCTGGTATATATTTACCTTCCCGGAAACAAAACACGCGTATGCAACGGAATACCAGCAACCCCTTGAGAACACCCGCGAAGGAGAGGAGAAGCGAGGGAAACAAGATGGGTGTATGGGGTGGGTGGTGGTGGCTAAGAAGGACTTTAAGAACAGAAGCTACTATAAGGGAGCCTGCCGTGAGTGAGTTGACACATCTAAGAGCTGAGACGGCCGAGCCATACATCCAGGGGGGAGGAGAGTGGCGTGAGACAAGGGCCCGCACTAGGCCTGGGGCCTGGCGAATCTTTAACAACAACAACCTGACAAGTTGCGTGACGTTATCGTTAATGGTGTGTGAAAACTCGCATGACGGCGTCACATTTTCACGGTCCTCGGCTTCACATTTTTAATTTTCCTGGAGCGTTTGATTTGCAAGATAATAGTGAAGGACAACAGACTTAATATTTGTTTTCAAATCGTGGTCGGTGTCTTGTTTATTGCCCTGTGTTCTCGAGGTTATGATAATGACCACCGTTGACTCTATGTCGATAGCAAAAGTAAAGATTTCCTAAGATATCAGTTGGTAACATTTATTACGTATTCAGAGGATACTTGTCTGGAGGCGGACGAACAGACGCTGAGACCCCAAACGATCGCTCTGCACGACAGCTCCACCACACTGGCTCGCAGGAAGGGGGGTCAGCTTGGTCGGTTCCTGAGTGGCTGGTGATATGTATCCTGGTGCCGGTCATGATTATAAGTTCAGAAAGTCAAAGGTCATTAGGGATTCGGCTTGATCCCTTGGGAACGACGCGGCGACCTTTGAGTAATATGATGGCATGACCCTTAGACCCGACCCTTGATGATCAGGTTAAGGCTAGATCGGTATATGTAAGGGTCGTCCTGTTGTGGCCAAGGGGGCTACTACAATTTAGTCGCTCTTGCCACAGTTGCTGACACACAAGGTGATCCAACTGTGGTCTTCATCTACGCAGATGACTGGTTTAGGTCACAAGGGAACAGAGGCATTGTTGGTCAGTAGCCGTTCAGCTGTAATCAGGTTTCCCTGTCCAAACGTTCATCAGTTTTCAAAACGGGTATCACACGAGGGATATTACAAAATGAACTTTAGTTAAGAAATATCTGTCCAAATTTCTTTTTCACCTTATCTTTGCCGTCCATCTGGCTCTCTCCCTGTTCCTCCCATTTGTTCTCATCTCCTCACACAATTCACCTCATTCCAAAACATTTCCGTATACGTCTGAGGTTCATCTGAACTTATTCATCCCATGTCTCATTTTCGCGCCTTATAAGCGCACATACTTATCTCTCGACCTCGCGCTACTTACTCTTGTAAACCTCCCAATCACCCGCACTCCTTCCCTGCACCAGGTAACGTCCATATACATATCAGACATGGACAGAAGGTACTTACTGTCGAGGCCAAACCTCGTATAAAGAAAAGAACAACATAGTATAAAAAAAGATTATAGCTATCATCTCAAGGTTTTTAAGGAAGTGAAAATCCCACCTCTGTAAATGTGGCAGGTTGTATAAGTCAGGACACATATAAGGACGCGAATACCTCCCTAAAATTAGCGGTAGAGATCACCCCCCCCCACGAGCACTCAGCAGCCACACTTTAATTATGCACCGTTATGGTTTGCCCTGAGTAGCCTACTTGCGTGGCACAACTAATGGCTGCGTCACGCAAGCAATCAGGCCGCGGGAGGGGAAAAAACTCTTAAGTGTATGGAAGAGAGAAAGAGAAGTAGCGCCATGACGGAGGGAAAGTGCATCGACTCTAGAGTCCAATTGGCATAGTCAGGAGGGTCTGCATTACATTCCACTCTATTGACAAAGTACCAGGAGCGAGAACCTCCCCAGGTGTAGGACTTAGCATTCCATACAAAACCAAGTCAGTCACTAGTATAGCTCGAAAGATTAGCGGAAAGAGAGAAAAATCATCCGAGTTTAGGCGAGACCCTTAGTTTTTCATGAGGCAGACGTGGCTGTGTGTATAATGGAGTTTTCCCAAAACGAATTAGACTTTACTGTCATTACCGCCCATGTTTTCTGCATCGGAGTGCTGGAACCATAGCTATACACATGGAATGGGTTGGGAAAGCTGTGCTGAGGTTCAGAAAGATAAGAAAACTAGTTTTGATAGCGCTAAAGGTAACTGCATAGTTTATGTCAGCCTGGCTGGGGTGAAATCCAATCCAAACAAGATTTAATGATGTATACACATGTAATGGGACAAGAAGTAAGTCGAGCAAAGGACAGTCAATTGAATATGAACTAAGTGAAAAGTAAAGCTGTGGAGGTGAATTGCCAGCATATCCACGAGCTGGATTATTAGTTGATGAGGAAAAAGTGGCTGATGGAAAGAAGAAGAAGATGGGAGACAAGTTAAAGCCATGGAGAACACCACAGTTGGTATAGGACAGGAAGAATTGGTAGCTTCATCCTCAGTTATGGGAACTGACAGACAAAAGAGCTGAATGAGGGAAGAGAGCTTAGAATTCAAATCCCTATGACAAATACTGTTAAAAGCTTTCGATACATACAGGGGGCCCATGATGACATAGGCTTCCTCAAATTACCTGAGTGTTGTTGAGTAGAGGAAGGAGTGAGTGATGCAAGACGCTTGTGGAAGGGAGAGTTGAGAGATGATCTCAAGGCTGAAAATAATGGAATAGAAAGCAACACCACAGCAGTGAGACGGAGTAGAACGGTCGATACATTACTACGATGTGGTAAAACGACTCTAATGATAAAGCTAAGTGAAGGGACTTCGTGTTCTCAGGACACATGAGACTGTCCTCCACAGATAGTTTACTAAGAAAAAAAAAAAAGAGAATGAACTTCCATGCAGGCAGAAGAGGCTATCCCTCAGTGGATGGCAAATTATGTAAGCAGGAGGAACTGAGACTTATGAAATAAGACCAGATTATGACTGTCATTGCGCACGCAACAAGTCACAGGAACTTGCATAGGAGAGACTCATGGGGCTGCAGATAGTCTTCAACCTTTCACCAGAAGATACCACGCAACAGAAATAGATCGTAAGGAAGGAAAGCTATACACTGGTTAACGTCATCATTGCCTTAGAGTCATGGAAAAGGGATTTGTGTTGAAGGATACTTACACCATGAATTAGACCCAAATTAAAGTGTGCGTCTCTAGATTGTTGACCCAGCCTGTGATATATATATATATATATATATATATATATATATATGTGTGTGTGTGTGTGTGTGTGTGTGTGTGTGTGTGTGTGTGTGTGCCTATTTGCACTATACGGGGAAGGATTTTTACACTCGTGGAGCCCCCCATCTCTTGAATTTTCTGTATTATCGTACAGCCTTTTAAACCAGTTGTTTGTACGTTTACCACATCTTTTTCCAGTTTATTTCACTCGTCTATTGCTCTTCTATAGTAATATCTATTTTTTTCAGCAATTTTCTTGCTTAATTTCATGTTATGTCATCTGGTTATTCTTTCCTGATATTTTTGGAGAATTGTTCACTATTTACGTCGTCAACTTAATGTTTGCCTTCTTTTAGATCTTCTCTATTAGCTCTTTGTGCTTCTTTACGTGCGGTGACCAAGCATGAGAAGGAAATTCAAGTTTGGCCTTTTTATAGGACGTGGTGAGTTTCCTGAATATTCCTCTATCCCTAAACTTTAATGCAATACTTGTAGCAAACAGTTGGTCTTCTTTGCTATTCTCTTGTAGTGCTTTGGTGTCGGGTTTGAGGATGATGTCGACTTGCAAGTTTCTCTCACGCACAGAATCTTGAAGCTTATTTCTTGCCAGATGACTCACTCACATTCCATTTACTTAGAGTGAACTTCATCAACCATGTATCAGGCTTTGAAGTCTGTTAAGGTCCCCTTGTAAGCTGATGCAATCCTCTCCGCTTTTCACTTCCTTCTTGACTTTACATCATCAGCAAACATAATCAGGTAAGAGTCCATATTCCTCCCTGCAAGTCATTCACATTCATCAAGAAGCGCGATTGTCCCAGAATAGAACCCTGCAGAACTCCACTGGTGACCTCAACCCATTTCGAGAAGGTTCCAGCGATATGGGTCCTTTGCTCTCTTCCACAAAGATGATCCATCCATCAAAGGAAAGTCTCCCCTTCCCCTCCCCAATTATTCCTGCCTGGTGATCCACCCTCTTAATTGGCTTACCATGATGTACACTGTCATTTGTTTGCTGGCAATCCGGATGCAAACAGTCCAAGTAGCCTTCTTGTTTGTACATCACTGAGTTTACTCTCTCGTAGATATCATTGAGGTTCGTTGCGCATTACTTACTTCTCATAGAACCGCCTTGTCTCATGGGTAATGTTTCATCTGCAGGAAGCGTCCATTTCCTTTCTGCATTTACTGATTTGTACTGTACGGGAGGGATTTTAGCACTCCCGTCTATATGATACTCTTCGTCTAATTCATGTTTCGTGTCTGTGTTGTGATTCCTGTCCTGTGTGACAGTCCCTGTCTATGTGATGGTTTTTATCTGTATGATCGTTCCTGTCGTTGTAGTGGTCCCTGTCTGGGTCACAGTTCCTGATCGTGTAAATGGATCCTTTCCTGTCTGTTTGATGGTCTTTTTTCATGTGTGTCTGATGGCCTGTGTCTGTGTATTGATCTCTTTCTTCCTGGTGGTTGCTACCCTTGTGATATCCCTTATCTGTGTGATAAAGTCTTTGCATGATACTTCCTATCTAGATAATGGTCCGTTAGTATATGACGCCGCTCCTTTCTGTAAAATGGTCCCTGTTGTACGATGGTCCTTGTCTGTATAGTGGTCCCTGTCTGTACAGTGGTTAGTCAGCACATTGTAATTGTCTGTGCAGTAAACCATGTTCTTTTTTTTTCATTGTCACAGACATCGCGTGGACAAAATATGCCCCAAAGGCCATCGAAAGTGAAAGGGAAAAATATGAGAAAAAAATGTAGAAAGTAATCAGAGCTCCTCAGATGTTTAGGCCTGAGTCTTAAAGATAGTAAGGTGATAGGAAAAGGGAAAGACGAAAGGAGTAAGAGAATTACACTGCTTGACTACGGAAGGAAAGAATGTTGGCGTTATAACAACCACTCCTCGAGTGACCAGTCTCCACACATGAACTTGTGGCAAGAAGCAGCCACACGGATGACACAGGTCCAAGCCTTGGTGGTGGAGACACATGCAATGCGCCGAGCAAGGCTTGCTTCCAAGACGAAGTATAAGTCTGGGTTTCTGGGGACAGACGAAAGAGGCGGACAACGATCGGAGACGCACTCTCATAGGATTCGAAGATGTATGCTATTTGGGCCATACGCCTAGTTCACTTGGAGCTGGGAAAGATGGTAGAAACTAAAAGTAAAGATCAGATAGTGAAGAAGACACTTGGAGAGTTGGGTTTCAGGTAGAGATCAGGAGAATTGGACAAATGGCGTTCTATAGAGGGTATGTTAGATATGACACAGTGAATGTTGCAGGAATGAGTGGAGGAAAACCCAGGTCTTGAAACTGTCTGAAGAAGTGGGTTCGGTCCAGTTGCTTGAGATCGGCGAAGGAGACACTGGGAACCCTCCAGCCCTCCTCGCCCGGAGGCGCCATTCTGATTCAATATGGGAGGCACCTGATAAAGGCATACTGCCAAAAAAGGGAGGAAAGACTAGAGTACTTATGGGCAGGGCTAAAACACGGCACTCACCGCGGGGAAATACAGAGTTACGAGGAACAAGTCGTGTGAGTTACGTGTTGTCGGGCATTACGTGTGAGATGAAGGGACTGTATATTTGTGGACTGAATGACGGCAGCCCACATGTGGCCGAGGCAGAATGAAAAGAAAGCAATCTGAGCCAAAGGAGTGAAATATGACATCTTCTGAAGCGCTGGTTTATTGCGCAACTGTCCCTGGCCCTCCCGATACCCAGGATGAGGCTGCATGTCTCCCACTACCTAAAACTACACAGTAAAATGTTATGGTCTCTGTATATTGGTCCAGTCTGTACGATGAAACGTGTCCGTCATTAAAATGGTTCCTGTCTGTATGATGGTCCCTGTCTGTTCTGTGCGATAGTCTGTGACTATACGATGACACTTGTCTGTGCAATCGTCTTGTTTTTATACCAGAGAGTGTAAACAGCATGAGACCAGTACCCTAATTATGAAACTAGACATGCGTTCGCCTTTATCCACTCCTAACTTGGTTTTAGGTCATTGGAAATTATGACCCCTGAGTATCTTTCCTGATTTTCTTTGTGTGGGTTAATAGAATCTGTAGTTTACCTTCTTATTTTTATTTACGGTCGATGCGCAAGATTTTTTTTCACTTATTATAATACATTTACTACATGTCGACCCAGTTTATAAGTTTGTATATATCAGCTTGCAACTGTAGACGCCACATTCCCCATCTGTGTATCGTCTATAAATGCAGATGTGTGTGTGTGTGTGTGTGTGTGTGTGTGTGTGTGTGTGTGTGTGTGTGTGTGTGTGTGTATCTGTGTGTGTGTGTGTGTGTGTGTGTGTGTGTGTGTGTGTATCAGCCTAAACCAGGGACCCATTATCGACCAGACCCGTGGGAAGGAGGGATAGCTGGGCTTGGTGCTGGCCGACTGCAGCGTCCAGAATTCGAACCCATGCGGTCCCGTGCTGACTCATGGTCAGCAACGCTAACCACTGCACCACAGAGGCCCCGTACATAATGGTTCCTATCGATGTGATGGTCCTTGTTTCATTGGTGGTCCCTTTGTGTATGATGGTCCCTGTCTGTACGATTGTTCCTGTCTGTTAGATAAACACTATCTGTGTGATGGTCCCTGTCTGAACGATGGTCTCTGTCTGTAAGATGGCCTCTGCCGCATGATGATTGTCCCTATCTATACGATGGTCCCCGTCTGCGTGATGGTCCCTATCTATATGATGGTCCCCGTCTGTGTGATGGTCCCTTTCTATATGATGGTCCCCGTCTGTGTGATGGTCCCTTTCTATATGATGGTCCCCGTCTGTGTGATGGTCCCTTTCTATATGATGGTCCCCGTCTGTGTGATGGTCCCTTTCTATATGATGGTCCCCGTCTGTGTGATGGTCCCTTTCTATATGATGGTCCCCGTCTGTGTGATGGTCTCTCTTATATCATAGCCCCCGTTTGTGTGGTGGTCTCTGTGGACCCTCATGATGAACCCCACAGCCCATAGCCGCTCCGACAGACCTCGCAGTGAGAACGTACAGTAACACACCAGCAACTCTGCCACCATCACCATCCTGCACTGTGGTTCAGTTAGCATTGCTCAAGTTCTGCCACCATTACATGGCATTACCTTTATATTCTGTGGTCAGTCTACACCCGACGGTCAAGCCGGAACCACACGGCGTCCATCAACCTCACACGCCTCCACGACCAAATCATATATATATATATATATATATATATATATATATATATATATATATATATATATATATATATATATATACCCAACGTTTCTCTAGATTATTCTTCTCTTCTTCCCTGTTACTTCACCCTTTGGCTTACCTTCATCTATATATATATATTCTATTGGTATATTTAGATTTTTTTTTTTAGTACAGGAGAAGAAGAATGATCCAGATGTGTTGTTGAGAGGAACATGTAGGCCTATGCTGGTGTATGGAGGCCAGTGTTAAGTGAGCCACGGTAAGGTAAGGGAAGGTCCAGTGCTCGGGTGTCTGGCTGTATCTCTGCATCTACCATCCTGCTTCCTATGATCGAAGCCACAAATGGAATCATAGTAACAGGAAATGTTGTATTCCCAGTTTCTTCACGAGTACGGGTCTCATGTGATCTGATGGCTTATGTTTGTGTCGCAAACCCTTTATTTATAGGTACATACGGGTAATTGTGATGCATCGGGAAGTGTTAGATGAACGAGAGATGCAGGTGTGGGGAGGTGCCCTTGTGACGAAACTGGCTGGGAGACATGATGGTAAACGGGGGAGGGAAGACAGTCATTACAAGGCTCCAGCCATGGCTTACCTGCTGTGGTGTGAGTGTAGGGCAGCGGCTCCACCGTCTCCTTCAGCTCTGCCTCACAGCCACATCTCCCTGGACGCCCCGGTCACACGCCCGACCACATGCTCACCTGAGCCAGATCTGGTGCCACTCTTGTCACAGGAGGTCACACAGCCGCCGAGACTGACGGCTGGCGGTGGAGGAAGACCCCGGGCACGTTACGGGGTGGCAGGTGTTCGTGGCTCACACCTGTCCTGCCCGTCCTTTCTGACTACACTAGACGGCCCACGGCGGCACGTGTTGCGCTCTGGTAGATCACTGGAATGTAAAGCCCCAGTCTGTGTGTCCCGAGGGTGTGTGGGAGCGCCGTGTGCCGGGGAGTCCTAGCGTGGCCAGGGTGCAAGGTGAGGTCTGGCCTGACTGCAGGTAGTGGCGCGGGCCGAGGGGACAGGTACGGCGGGGGCTGCTCACCACACCTCAGGCGTCACACACGCTGCCACGCCGTTCCCGATACATTTTACTTGGTCTGCCCGCATCACCTGTGCTGCCGGACGAGGACTGGAGCGGCACAGGAGCCCAGGTGAGGGGCGGGTCAGAGGTTATCGGCAGCAGTAGTGGGGCCGTGCTAGCGAGGCAGCGCGCCCTCCCCGGGGTCAGACGAGGCCACCACCGTTACCGGCAGTAGTAGGAGCACCAGCTGTCAACTCAGGGTGCGGGCAGGGTGACTGCGGCCCTGCGGACGGACGATGTGGTGCGGGCAGGTGTGTACGGGCGTGCGGCTGAGAATAGGTGACGGGCAGGAGCGGCGTGCGTCCTGACAGGGGTGCTGGGCGCCACTGACGGATCGATGAGGGGACCTGTGGCGGCGCTGATCAACAGGTGGGGCCGCCACCTGCCAGGTGCGCACTGATGCCGCCCTCTCTACAACATTTCTGCACCCGATACATCTTCCCTCCCTACACTTGGCTTCAGGTGTACTTTATCCCCCCAGTACAGCCTTAGTCACCTGCAGTAACCCGTGGATCTCCGTAAGAGAGGCCTGGAGGCGAGAGCCGAGCGACACTTGGCAACCCAGGCCAGGTGCGCAGGATCGCTACCCTCACAACCCCCACGGAAAATTTCCCTCGTCGTCTTGGATTAACAGTACTCGCACGCTGCACCTGGCAACCCCAGATCCTCATAAAAGACTAAGGTTGAGTATTGAGATGGACGGTAGCATGGTGGAGAGTGTGGCAGGCGAAGGCAAGGTCCTCTGCGGACGAAAGGGCCTCCGGATCCCAGTGTCGCAGGACCCCAGCTTAATACCCCATTCCTTCCCCCACGCTGCGGGAGGCTCCTCTCCTCCTCCCTCCCTTCCTCCCTCCCTCCCTCACCCCAGCCCTCACTCACTCCGCTTAACATTCAATCCCGCATATCCTCCACTCTGCTTCATCCTACCACATCCTTATGCTAGCATATTCAGCACACATACATTATTCAGTCTCGTGGCAAGGCGGCCTCATCCGGCGTGTTCAGGTAGGGTGTGTGGCGGAGATGCCAGTATCCAGCCCCCGTGTAATACACACACCAACACGGCTTAAACACTTAGCTACTCCGCTGTTTGCTGCCAAGACTTACTGGAGGCGCGGGGGGCCGTCTGCTCTCACCTCACCTCACCGTCCTGCCTCCTTCATGCACACACCCCTGCTGCACAGTACCTCTCCTCCTCACTCCCTCCTTCCACACTCCCTCCTTACGCCCTCCTTTTATGAACCCTCCCTCCCTCTCTGCAGGCTCCCTCCTCCTCCCAACCTTCCTCCCTCCACAATTCTTCCGTGAGCACTCTCCCCTCACTGCACGCTTCCTTACACCTGACACATTCCCTCCCCTTTACACTCCCTTTCTACACCCTGCTTCTTGCACTCCCACTGTTTACACTCCCTCCATGAGCCCTCCTTCCTTGAAACCTCCATCCTTACACACTTCACCTAATACACTCCTTCCTTACACCCTCCTTTCTAACGTTCCCTATCCTTACCCACTCTTTCCTTAGACACACTATTCCTACATACTCCCTCTAAGACTCCTTACTTACACGTCCTATCCTTGCACACTCTTTCCTTAAGTATCCTGTCTTTACACACCCCATCCTTACACACTACTTCATCCTTAGACACTCCCTCCTTGCACATCCTACCTGAACACACTCCATCCTTACACACCTCATCTTTACATTTCCAGAATCCAGCCGCAGTGTAGAGTCGTCGGGAACTTTTTCCAGTCCACGCTTTACTAAAGGAATCCCATGGCGGTATGTTCTTTCCTGTACCGCTTGGATTTCTGTACTCATCATCCTCCAGCCGGCAGTTGAGCCGGAGGGAGAGGTGGCTGAGGAGGTGTCCTGTACTTTGCTGTCCTGTTCTTACCACTATCTTCAGGCCACTGTATCAGATAGCCTCGTTATGGACCATGAGGTCTTCTGTTACCTGTCCTTCCCATGTGCTCACACTCCACTCTCACACTACTCTTCCCCTGCACATTCCTTCGTTATAGTCTCCTCTTGCACATCTTTCATTACACACTCCCTCCATACCCGCCTTCTCCTTACACACTCCCGCCCTGCTTAACTCCTTTCTGAGTGTCCAAGTGCGTCCTCGATCCCAACCCCACCCATCCATGTCCTTAGCTGGACCCGAACCCCATACGTATAGAAATAAAGGTCTAACTGCTCCCTCCCTAACCCAGATTCACTTTCCATACACCAGCTAACTACCAGGTCTGGGATGGAACGACGTCATATTCTCCATCCATTTATTCATTATCATAAAGTAAGCTCACTTTAAGTATGGGCGTGTAGCCTCTGAACACTTCCCCTCTACTGTTAAACTAAAGTACCGAGCCTTGGGGCACTTCCTGTCTCCGCTAGACGGGAGGGGTCAAGCCCTAAAGGAGTTCACTGGGTCCCTGGCGGTCGCTTGAAGAAGGCAAGACACGGTAGAGGTGTTCATGGGCACGTTA
Source organism: Panulirus ornatus (assembly GCF_036320965.1). NCBI lineage: Eukaryota > Metazoa > Arthropoda > Malacostraca > Decapoda > Palinuridae > Panulirus > Panulirus ornatus. Next base: position 28,821,211 of record NC_092266.1, read on the forward strand.
CACTCGCTTTTCATACAGCGAGCGGTAATGTGCGAAGCGTGGCATATCTCCAGGTACGTCCTGTGGCTGGAGACTGTCATTCACGCAAATGACATGTTGTCAGGTGAGTACTGGCAGCGGAGTATGAAGTATTTGTTAGCAAGCGGAATGGCTGCACGTCCCATGATGTATTGAGTTTATTGATGGAACTCAGACTGCAGCACCAGACCCCTCTCCTGGCGTGGTGCTCGTATGGTGACCCTGATGAGATGGGACTTGGCTGATCATACGCGGCTGAGGCGCGTCAGATGAATTCATTTTATAATCGCCCAGAGGCTGAGGTCAGCAGCAAAGGGCGTGTCGGCATCTAATGTGGCTATCAGTAACCCGTGTCATCTGAGGAAGGAAGTAAACCCCATACATACAAGATATACAAGAGGGTCGACGAGGAGGCGCGAGAGGCAGATAGTTTCCGTGTGGGAGTTCACATCTCGGAAACTTAATTGTTGTGTATTAGGTTAACAGTCTAGTGTCTCACGAAGAAGGTGAGCAGCCTACACCTCAGAGATTGACCTACATAGCGATATTCTGAGCTGCCTCTGTCAGTAAAACTAGGGCTGTGGTAGGAGTATCTTCACAAACACTGGAGAAAATTTCGGTTGTTGTGCTGAACATAGCCGCAAATGTAAACATTGTCGTCTGATTCATTCCCATACGTTTACTGAGTGTAGTCGTAATCCCTCATCTGAAGAACAGAATCAAGGACTAAGCAAATCTGTAAATTACAAAGCCGTATCAGTCACAACAGTAAGACTCAATCCTATAGTTTCTCGTCTTGTGGAGACTAATAGGCTTTGATGTCTCTACCATAGATCATCACTTCACTCTAAAAAGAGTCGTGTGGCTGAAAAGTGATTTCAGAAAATATCTTGAAAAAAAAATACAACCCCGTTTCCCTATGTTTCTTGGACACAAAATTAGCTTTTAATTTTGCAGGTCATTAGAAGTTGTCCTCCAGACTATTGAATAAAGGTACCGACAAGTCTTATAAATCCACGAGAGTTTGCAGCCCAGCAGGTCAGAGTTACCTCAGAGATGAACAAGCGATTCAATAGGATCGGTCAGAGTGTGTTGTGTAATATGGACAGTACTCAGTCCCTTGGCTGATGTAATCCCAGCGCACCAACTTAACATCGGTGACGTGACTCTACGGGTGGACCCAAATGAGAATAGATTCCATGACACGCATGTACTCTCCATTTGATGAGAAGCCTCCATTCCAGGTCCTACGACGACTGAGAGTGGCTTGTAGACGGGTCGTTGTACTTGTAGATGACTCTTGTTCCTAAAGGAGAATTGTAGTTTACAATGTAGCGGAGGTAGTGATTCTTCCTTCCTTCTATAGTAACTGAATTAGGGAAGTCTAGGAGATCCGTAACCATACTACGTGAAGCTTACGTGATGTGGAGGAAGTTTACAAAAGGAAATTGTTGGAGGATTTTGCGGAAGTGTGTGTGTGTGACGCGGCAGGTATAAGCCGTGGAAAAGGGAGGTACAGGTTGGTGGAATGAAGATTTCACTCCTCTGCAGATAGGGGAAACATACCCCTCCACCAGCGCTACTTGGAAGATGAAGAAATTAAGAATAAAGTATTTCTATCTTTTATTGTTGTGATGAAGAGAGTACTTCTCCCTGATCACAGTATTGTAAAATACGTTTGAATACAGTAAGGAGGCACAGGGGGCGTAACATGTGCCAATCAGTGTTGCCAGACGTATAAATACTAATGCGTTTTTCTCTTTTCTATTATATCACTAATTAGATTATTTTTGTACACACTTTCAGTATCATATGAGCACAATTTGATTAAATAGAAACACCTATTTTGCATGGAAAATTCAAGAAATCTTAAATGAAAAGAACTCCATGTAAACTCAACTGGAGTTTACTCTCTCAACTGGAGTTTATTTTCCTGTTGGGACAGTGGGACGTCATACTTTTCCTCCTCATGCCTACAGGGTCACTAAGCCCTTCGGCCATTTCGTTTTCTTTCATTTAGGTGAGGCTCACGGCCTCTGGCAACTTTCTGTCACCATGCTAACGAAACTGGTGCCATCGTAAAGATGCCAGGTTGAAGAGATTAAGAGGCACGAAGGTCGGGACCCCACAGCGAAATGGTTAATGGAGGAAAAGTTAGGGTTCGCAGCGAAAGGTGCCTGATGAGGAGAGAGGAGAAAAGAGAGTCTTGAGGGAAAGGATGAATCTGCTTGAGAATGGTGGTGCATGGCGGGCTAAAGTGTAGAATATTAAATCCTTCATTAAAACGTGAAGGAGAAAAAAGGGAAACTAAGTTACGTTCTTATGAAATCGAAGGAAAATAATAAGGTCTAATGGAGGGAGGTAAATATGTGTGAAAGAGGTGATTATGTATGGAAGAATATGTTAGACAAAGAGAATATTGATGCCAGAGGATGATGTTTATAAGAAACAACGGGAAATTATGAGGGAAAAAAAAGACTTTACGATTGGCACCATAGAATTAAAGGTAGGGAGAGAAAGGAACAGGTGATAAAGGAGAGGGGAAGATATTACGAGGGAGGAAGTTAGAAGAGAAATGATGTGCCAGAAGAATAGAAAAGTCGGAGATTATACATAGACCAGCGAATAAAGAGTGGATGTTTTACTCCCGAGTGAGTCTGGAATGTGTTTCTGAAAGCATTTGACGGTGGTCATGCTCTTGATGACTGGACGATGGCAATAACTGGTCCACTGTAAACAGAAATACAGAGTCCAAGTGATTGTAAGACTTACAGAGGAACAAGCCCTCTGGGCATGTCGGTCAAGGTATAGGATAGTGTACCATGGAGATGAACTAGGTGGGTTTAGGAAGGAGAGAAAGTGTGTAAACCGGATCTTTCTACGTAGATAGGTAATGGAGAAAGTTCTATAGAAAAGGGAAGGAGATATCTGAAGCATTTATGGAATTAGAAAAAGCATAGGATAAAGGAAATGGAAAAGCTCTCTGGGAAGTCCTGGCTCTATATGTTAGACTTGGAAGACCTTTAAAAGTGTTCACAATGAGAGCAGTACGTGTGCGAGCCAGCAGTGGTGTAAGTAAGTACTTTGAAATAAATGTGGTGTGTCTGGGTTGAGTGATGCCTCTCTACCCTCTCATGTCTCTACCAGTAACTACGACCCGGCACATTTTAAAAGACAGCTTTTTCACTTCCTCCGAAATTCGTAGATACTTTCTTTCTCATCTTTCTCCCTTTCATTAACCTCACTCTATTTCAATTAAGGTCTTTATGTGGACCGTAGACTACATAATAAAAGAAAAATGTTCTGAAAAAGCGAGAATGTTACATTGTAATAGCAGAAAGGTCATGATGAGTTAAAGGTGTGTTAAGGTATTTCGAAGTAAAGTTTAGTTAGAACATTAGTGGGAAAGTTGATGTTGTGAGTCGAGTTTTACAAGGTGTACTGAAAGCTTTGGTGAATGTTAGTAGAGTACCTCAGACAACTGTCTGGGAGTATTTGCCCCATCTCAGATGACTGGCTGTCAAGCCCACGTATATATAGGTCAGGAGAGGTAAAGAATGAAAGAAGCAAAGATAAATAACTTAGCGTAGCACATTTGAAATTCTGTGGAAACAGTAAAGAACGAAGATATAAGAAGGGTAAGTAATGGGGACCAGAAATAGAGAGGTGTGTGGATGAATAGTTTAGGACAGATTTTTCGTGTAGAACAACGGCAGAGGGTAGGGTGGTCAAGCTATGAAGTAATATGGTTAAAGGTGACTGTAGGTAAACCGGGGCGAGATGCAGTAAGAGAGTCGATCAAGGATAGTGATTTTTTTTTCAGACCCAGTTGCCAAAGGAATGATCTGGGATCGAATGCACTGGAAGAATTTTGCCTTTGGAGATGGGGTAAATGGTGACGTGGATCTCAAAGCCAGCGTGCGGTGTGATAGGGTAATGAAATACAAATGGAACGGAAAATCTATTGTTCTTCGACCCTCCAAAGTTTTCCAAATTCTCTTCAACATAAAGTGCATTGTATGGCATATTCGAATAGGCATTTACAGACAAAAAAAAAAAGAGAAAGGATGCATACATCTATAGTTAGAGAATAACACACTCCCTGCGTCGCTAGAAAGCCCACCTCTCCTATAGTCACAGTCGACATGGGGCCCCTCGTTGATGGCGGCAGCCTAGGTGTTTACAGCCATAATTCACGTCCCAGATGGTGTGAATGACCTTGGCGAGTGGCCCCCCCAACCTTAGGGTGGTTTCTCCTGCCTTTCTTGCCCGCAGTCGTAATTCACACCACAGATGGTTGTTAATGACCTTACCGTCGGTCCATAGCCGTTCTAGCTCACGAAGTCATTGTTCGCACCAGAGCGCATGAATGACCTTGGTGTCTAGCACAACCTAGGGCATCAGCAGGTGCAGTACTTCACGGGGCTTTCAAGACGTGTGCCGCCTCCATGTCGTCCTCGTTCAACTACAGGCATCAAGACGCACATGTGTGTGTGTGTGTGTGTGTGTGTGTGTGTGTGTGTAAAAGAACACTGGTTTCTTGAATGTCTTCAGTGATGGAAAGACAATTACAGGTCAAGATCATGAAGGACCCAAAGTCATTTTTGCATTCTGCATCTTACCACCCATTATTCCTGCCCATATCATCATGAGAATCCGCACATACGTAGAAAAAGATACTGTAATCCTTTAAATATTTTCAAGCGTTTATGTTCTACTCTTCCTCGGCCCCAAATTTTGGGTGCAGGTACTTCCGATGCTGTTTTAAACTAGGCACATTTGGCTTTAAAGGCCGATTTGAGGCCATTAAAGGCCACACTGGAGAAAATATGGGCAGAACATAAAAATAGCCTGAAGAAGATCTGGAGAAAACAGAAATATGTGAGGAGGATCAGGATAAGACCTGGGGAGGTTCTGAAGACTCGAGGAGGACCTGGGAATATTCTGGGAACGACTTCGAGAGGAACTGTTGGAGGACGTTAGGAAGACCTAGATGTGATCTGATGATTTAGGAAAGATTTTGGGAGGTTTTGAAGTACACACATTGGCCCTGAAGGCTGATTTGAGACCACTAAAGGCCACCCGGGAAGACATGAGCAGAACCTAAGGAATATCTGTGGAAACACTGAGAAAGATGTGGGGACCTGGATAAAACAAGGGGAGGTTCCGAAGACTCCAGGAGGACCTGGGGAGTTTCTGTGAAAGACTTCAGGATGACCTGTCGGGGGACGTTAGAAAGATTAAAGAAGACCTGATGAAGATTTGGAAAAGAATTGAAAAAGACCGAAAAAGTTTGATGAAATCATGGCAATGATCTTGAGAAGACCTTGGAGACACCTCTTGTGCGTTTTTATTGCTCTTTCACAACTGAACCTTACCATCTAGGAGCGCCAAATTTGGACGTGAATACTTCAGAATTTAAAGGTTTTGAGCTACCGAATGTTAGCGTTGAAGGCCGTTTTAAGCTCACCAGTATGAGTAATTGTGTATTCTGATATGAGAGATTTTAAGAAAGAATCTTCATGATTTTTTTTATATATCTTGCAATTACTTCCTTCACCATTAAGATATTTAGCAGTTGATTGAGGTGTGCAACTGCAAAAGGGAATGCTGTTATGCATAAAGCAACACATTATGTCTATGAATTGTATCTCATTCGCATCCTTTGTGTGTGAAAGCAACTATCTGTCTTTAAAGGAAGGAGACTGAAATCTTTATAATCATACGTGACTTGAGGCAAGAGGAAAAATCCTGAACATGAATCCATTGCAGTACACTAAATTTATTTTGTCGGTACTCTTAGAACGACCACATTCAATTCTGATATGAGCATGCAGTCCCATGTATGACTTTATTATTATTATTATTATTATTATCATTATCATCTCATGGAGATCGAAAATGCTATTCCTTAAAAATATTACAAATGATACTATCCCGATGAAAACAATAACAAACCTGACGATCAGAAGGAGGTGAAATCTGTGCATAGGTTGATATTTATCCAATTTTTCCAGACAGAAGGAAGAGCGAGGCAGGTAAAAATTAATATAAGCAAAAAGCCTTTTAGAAGTGGTATATGGATAAACGTCTATTTTAGCTCTGAGTGTTTTCTGTAATGCTCATGGAAAGGGAACTAATTAACAGTTGTAGGGCATGAGTTTGAGCTGTTTTGTATTGTATTACAGCCTTCTACCATTGTATTTATGTATTATATTGTACTTTTATGACCATTTTTTTGTAGATCACAATGAAGTAAATAGGAGGCCATGTTCCTTGGGCAGATTTACATTATTGATATAGGTATCTGAATAATAAATAACACACAATTTGTAGTTAACTTAATACGGTATGATATAAAAACACCCAGAGTGGATAAGGATCATGCATTTCAAGGCTGCATGTGGTATGGAAGGCATGATTAGGCTATGTAAGTGAAGGGTTGGGAACATCTGGCTTTTCATCTAAGGATGGTTTTTTTGAAGAATGCATCTAGAGGATTTTGAACGGTCTTTGCTATGTAGCCATGGTACCTACTATGATTATCTAACTTTACTTGTAGGCTAATTCTCTTCTTACATTTATGATTGATAAAGGTACTAAGACTTACTTGTGCACTTTCTCTTCATAGTTGTTGGGGGTTTGAGGAGGTTTTGTGCAATACTAGTGGGTAAGAATACATGTTGTAACACCAAAATAAACCCCATATGAATCACACTGCTTGCCTTGGTGGATGCTGCTGCCTGCTAGCAAATGTTCTCTAAAAAAGTGATTGCCTGGAATTGCTGCACATGGTTTTTGAAATTCATGGAAAATATTGGCTTAACATTATTGTGAAAGTAGGTGAAACACTTTTAAGATTAACAGAATGTATGACAGTCTTGCCAGACTCGCAGCAGTCGAAATTTACCCTATTTTCAATGTCATGTGAATGGTGTGGGATAGGATTAGCCTTATGTTTCACTTTTTTTTTTAACTGCAGTTGTTTACATAAAGATTTTGTGCACTGTATGTTGCTTGATCCCACTGTGTTCAGTCACTTCCAGCGTACTCTCTTCAGTATGTGATGTGATTCAGTAAACATGAATAATACTTGTACATTAATTAACCCCATGTTTTCCCAATCCTCATAGCTTTCCCAAATCGCAACTCATTTATTGCCATGGGAGAAAATTTCTTAAATCTCAGTCACACTTCCTTAGTCTCATTTCACTCCAGTTTCAGTACACTATTTTTGGGGAATAAAATTATTTACCTTCTTGAGTGATTTAGGTTATGCCATTGAAGTACACAGTTACTTAAGGAACATTCAGTATCATAGTAATGATAAGTCTTTTATGTATTGTAGGTGCTGGATAATCTTATCAAGCATTGAAACTACACCATCTGGGAAAACCTTGGAAACTCACTGACTGAACCAACTAGAACGCCTTCAAAATGGTAAGTTTCTTTCATTAACATGTGCTTCATTTTTTGAGTTGCTGTGATTATACAAAGGATTGAGTATCCTTTTATAGAGTCCTAGTACTGCTCTTACATCTAAGGCAGTTCTAAGGTTGCATGCATAAGTGATAGAGGTAAACCAAGAGTAAACCCTCTCATCACCCTTCCCAGTTTGTCCTCCATTGCAATATGGTTTTCTTTTCCTTTTCTGTAGGGAGTCCTACAGTTTCTTCTCTTAAGAGCTGGCTGTTTTTGATACTCTAAGATATCATTAGTATCATTAGAATAATGGGTGTAAAATAAGTCAGAGACAAATTTTGAGCTAGTTGGTATCAGATGAATCTTTGTCCAAAAAGCATGTATCTGATATGTTTATGTATGCACATACTACATCTGTAACACATAAATGGTAGTATTGTACAAAATGTAAGTAAAGATCAGGAAAGATTGGGTGGAAACATCTTTGATCAGTTGGGTCTCACAAATAAATAAGAGGTTAGAAGTAGCTGAGGAATGTTCAGCAGTGGAAAATATTTCTCAAGTCAATGAACATTGTTAAAATTATAGAGAAAGAGGAAGGAATCTCAGGGAGATTATTAGCATCACAGTGTTGAGCACCGGGGGGTCATATCCTGTGTTCAGTACATAAGGTTTTGATGCCACATGAATGGAAGGGGAGATGAGTGATGAGTATGAGGGAGTTTGTCATGCATATAGATCAAGAACCCTGTTCATTGCGAAGTATATGTACTATTAGTAGGAATGAGGGGAAATGCTTAGAATAGTTATCCATTACCTGTTTTTATTTGAAAGCTTATCAAAGCACAGCAAAAGAGAGTTTGGGCAAGAGGATGATACTGAGACCACTAGCTTTACCCCAGTATGCTTTTTATATTGTGTCTTTAGTGAGCTAGTACCTGCCAGGCTCTTCTACTATAGTCTTGTGGTAAACCAAGGATATGTAATTACCATCAGTAAATTACTGTATGTGCTGAGAGCCTATAACTTCATCCCATCTTCTCATGCTGCAACATCCCTCCAGCTTGGCTTCTTTACATATATCTTATTGGTTTGGTTGTACACAAATACAGAAAAAAAATTGAAAATTCTCTAATATGACCTCTTATTCACACAGGGTGAACGTAAGGGTGTCAACAAGTATTACCCACCGGACTATGATCCAAGGAGAGGAGGCCTTAACAAATTTCAGGGCACCCATGCATTACGAGAGCGTGCTCGGAAATTACACCTTGGTATCCTTATTATTCGCTTTGAGATGCCATACAACATTTGGTGTGAGGGCTGCAACAAACACATAGGAATGGGTGTTAGGTATGTAGTTTATTGCAGTAATACTGAACATGATTTTATACCCAGATTTCATATTTTTAGGTTTCTGTATCCACACATTTGATTGAAAGGAAATGCAAACTAAACACTTGCACCATCCCATTGAATAAATGAACCCTGACTTATGGACTGTGGTAAGAGTTTTTATGGGATGTTTATATTGCTGTAGTTGGATCTACCAATGATAAGACATGCCATACAGTGACAGGTATATAAGTAAGTTTCTGAAAGGGAGCCACAGCTCTTTAGAAATAAAATGTGTATATTTGATGTAGCAAGATAGGGATATGAGAATTTCTTATTCTAATGTAGAAGTAATTTCAGTGTCTTTTTTCTTAAATGTTCCTACATTTTCAGGTACAATGCAGAAAAGAAGAAAGTTGGAATGTATTATTCAACACCCATCTACCAGTTCCGAATGAAGTGCCACCTTTGTGACAATTATTTTGAAATCAAAACTGATCCAGCGGTAAGTTTAATTCTAACTAAAGGCAAGATTTTATTACATCTGTGCTGTTTTTCCCTACTTGTTCAAACACGTTTTTAGTAGCCATTTACTTTCATTCTTTACATGTCTTTGTTGGTTCCAATATATTCGTAATAGTTCTTCCCAAAACATCCAGGTAAGGCTGTTTTTAGAAATTCTGCTTATTTATTAAGATACATTTTCTTACCACTGGAAGTAGTACAGCCTACTTAGGCTGCAGGAGCCTTTTAGAAAAGTCTTGAGTAACACAAAGACTTTCATAGAAATTGGATGGATGATTATACATAAAAGATAGTTTGAGGATCTTTAGCAAGTTATATACATGTATCAGGAATATCAGTGGTCCCAAGACTGTACTTTGTGGAATATCATTTGTTCCATGTACTCATTTTGAAAAGGTGCCATTCGAATACACATATGTCATAAGCACCATGGTTTAATTTTCTTCTTGTATTACAGTCAGTTTTAAGGCCCTACTTTTTTGTTTAATGTATTCAGTCAGATGCTGGAAGTTACTAGAAGTGTTACAGTGTAATTAATGCCTAACCAGTGTGTAGGATTTTTAAAAAGATGTTTAAAGCACTAGTGGTAGATTCATGTATATAGAATCTTTAGTGATTTATGCAGATAAGATTTTCTGTGATTTATGATGATTGAGAGAATTTTGAATTACTCATCTCTAATGTAGGAAATAGGCTGACTAATCAGATTTGGATAGATAGGTAAATTTTTCATAACTTCCTTGTTTGTTACAGAATTTAGATTATGAAATAGTAAGTGGAGCAAGAAGGCAAGAAAAACGATGGGATCCCACAGAAAATGAGCAGGTTGTTCCAGAGGACAAAGAGGTAAGTGTTGAAAAAAAGATGCTGGCACTGCCAAGAGCTGAGCAGTTTACTTGATATGATACATGAAATCAGACAGCTTTCCCAAAAATGTATTAAGAGCTTTAAGTTAGTGAATTACATTTGCTTAAGCACTCCTTCTCTGCAAATATGATAGTTTATTAATCCCAGATTATTCACTGTTTAAAAAAGGTTGAATCTGCAGGTCACACGAAAAATGGCTGTAGATGCCATGTTTAAATTAGAACATGGTGTTGGTGATAAGGCAAAATCCCAAGAAGTAGATCCAGTGTTGCAGGAACTAGAAGAATTTCAAGCAAAGCGTTGGCATGATGATTATGCTTCCAACAGAACTCTTAGGGCAGCTATGAGGGTGAGTTTTTATATTTTACATTCTAACTCAGTCCAAATGTACACCTTGAGATGTTGACATTCTTTCAGATTGCCATATAGAATTTTTTTTTATCATATGAGTGCTTGACATTCTTTCAGAATGCCATATAGAATTTTAATCATATGAGTGCATGATGATAAAAGAGTAATAGTATGATGCTTTCATCTTTCACAAGGGCGCAGCTACTTCATCAATACTGGTGGGTGAGTCGGGGATGTATCTTCAGTCCTGCAGTTCTCAGATGTATATGGTCCAAAATTAAAGTGATTAGTTATTTCAAGCAGGCTTACATATTATTAGGTGGACATATATGAAAAGTCCATGTTTTGGTCTCTGTTAACAGATTTAATGATAGTAACAGTAAATGTAAATGCATTTTACTGGAATTATTGAAATTGATTTTATCTTTTCATCCATTTGCAATAGTACTATCCAGATTTTTTAATGCAAAGTTTATGTAGTAGTTTATGGTTTCTGTTTCTCTTTAAGAGGGTCAGTAAGGTCATTTGAATTAGTTACTATATACATTACCTTACAGGTTGTAAGTAACAAGTGTAGTATTTCACTCTGTAAAACTTAAAGCTTCGCATGAATTTTTTTTCCCCTCATTAAAGAATTTTCCAATTGTTTTCAAAGTTCTTGCAAAAGAACAGTCCTTTAATTTTTTTCTACACTTGATCACATTTCTCATGTTCATGAGGCAGTGCGAGGAAGAGATGAAGACAGGCCACATTTACTTACAGAGGAGTGAATGAATTTTATGTGTTGTTTTGGAAGAAAGTGTAGCTGAGACTATCCTGGTTTTTCTAGCTTTATGTATTGAGATACATGTAAGAAAATGACACTGGTTTGTTTTCTGTGCTATTGAATTACTTTTCAGACTGGTTTGAAATAATCTTATGTATAAAAGGTTCCATATCCAAACTCCTATGTTCAGAGCAGCACATCTGCACATGTCCCACATTCAGAGTTCTGTTGCACATCATTACTGATCCACAGTCATTTGATTTCCATTTGCCTAATGTATAAACTGAGGTATTGAAATATTTTATTGAGATGTGTGGATATGATATGGCAGTAAGAAAGCTAGCTTCTGCTATATTAGCATATGTCTTTCAAGTGTTGTTGAGCTTAGAAAATCAGATTTGTTTGAAGATGATAGATATCTGAATTTTGAGAGGTAATCACCCACCCTGCTGTGTAGTATTGCAAGCCATAGTTCTTTGTGGTAAGAAAATATAGGCACAATTGCTAACCATATTCCATTTGCCTAGTCATTATTGCACTAGTTAGGAATACCTTCTTGGAGTTATCTTTAATTTGTTTTTAGGGGTCAAAATTGGCCGCCCCTCACCCCTCATTTTTCTGACAGGATTGATGTGGTCCTTCCGTCTCTTTAGTGGGTGTGGAGACCTAATCTTTCCACACAAAACCTACTTTTTTAATCTTGTTGCTAATTACCAAACTTTTTTTCAGGTAAAGCGTATGGAAGCTCAGACCCAAGCAGCAAGGGATGCCTCGTATCATTTATCCGTTCCTCTTTTGCCACCAAATGAAGAAGATACCAAAACTGCCAAATTACTACAGTTTACCCAGGTATGACTCCATTTATATTGCTGATTACTGTTGGAGGTTTAACCATTTCAGTGATATAGAGTTTCAAGGAAAGATTAAAGGTGATTAGATTGTTTAGATTTGTTTTGAGGGATTGAAAAATAGAAGTGTCTTAGAATGGGCTCACCAGTTTCCCTTGAGAAATATTTGGTAGCTCCTAAGCTTGGGTGATAGAAGGTCACAAATTGTATAATGTTCACATTTGATGCTTGCTTGAATCTCCCTGATGCAGAATCTCACCATCCATAACCACTTTTAAGAAAGGAGGGAGGCACTCCTTCACCCCAGATTTATCAGCACTTCTCTTTACAGGGACAATTCAGCACTGTGTACATCTTAAGTTACTGCTTTATGGGGAGATTTCTTCATACTTAAATAGATATTTTACAAACCTTTCTTCAGAATGACTAATATTTCATTTTTTGCAAATTGATATTCTTGCTTGAAATGTTTTTTCTGAAGAGTGCATCTGTTTCTTTTACGTGGTGCTCAGATCAAAATGCAGAATTATTTTGAACTGCATTGTTTTGTCTTTGAGTCTGAAAAGTGTAAAGAATGAATAGTAGTCAAAGTATGAGGGAAGATTTTGCATGTAGCATCTTACTTTTGATGCGGGAAACAGCTAATAACTGCATTCACCTAAGCATTTCCTTCATGACACCTTTAAACTTTCACACATTTTATGTAAGCACTGCATTTCTTTTTTCCTGCTTCAGCGAATGTGTATGTTTAATTTGCTTATTACCTTTCATAGAATTTGTTTGTACAACTAGTTGCCTTGTCTCATACTGAAGCCAAATATTCTCTGTAAAACACTCCTCCATATTAACAATACAGGAGGAATAAGCATTTTGTATTAGGTTACAGTTTGCCTCCCTCAGTGTATTGTTTGTATGCTCCAGGTTGGTTTTATAACTTTTTATCAGAAGATATACATTGTTTAGTGAAGGACCTTCCTATTTTTCCACATTCAAGTTCTCCATGAACTTTCTCAAATCTTTATCATTTCCTAAGATATTGATTGTTTTTTCTAATTTCAGTCAAAGTCATCAGATCAGCTTCGAGAGGAGAGGCGAGCAGTCATAGATGCCCAATCAGTGTTTGCCAAGCTTAGGACGAAAAAAATTCCTCAGACAGCTAAAAAAGCATATGCTCATCAGTCACTTAAGGATATTGTCAATAATTCACAAAAGAACTTCAACAGTTTCAAAAATAATTTTGGTTCACAGGCATTAGGGATTGTACCAAGGAAAGTCGGTATACAGAACTCTTCAGAAAAGTTAAATGATGAGTCTGAAAAAGAAGTAAAATCAAATACTGAATCCAGGGATTCATCTTTTGTGGAAAACAGCTTATCCACTATTTCTCCTATTTCTTCAAGTGACCCTCATAAAACACCCAAAGACTCTACAGAGTATACAACATACCATAGAAGTGCACACAATAGCTCTTTATCCAGCAACACAGATCATTCAAACAGTGTATTTGATTCAGAGACACAACAACGCATATTACACCAGGCTCCTGAAAACTCAACTTGTGCTAATACTAACAGAGTGCAGTGCCTTGTAAGTTATGATCTAAGTGCAAGTGAGAGTGATGATAGCCTCCACTGAAAAGATTTTGTTCTTTTATAATGGGATAGGTGCTCAATCCTTGCATGTTTTTTATCTTAAAGTAGATTGATCTATTGTTGAAAAAGATTTCTTTCTCATAAAACCTTTAGTTTCTGAGGATTAGTGAAAACCATGTCTCAGTAAAAGAAACAGACTTCCTTAATTGAAATCCGATGTAGGTGTTGGTGAAATATGGTTTTCTTTGGTCACCAGAGGTTATATAGAGAGGCAAACAAAGGATGAAGTCGGTTAGAGAAATGCCAACATAGTTAGAGCACATGGATGTGCAGATATGTAATGTTATTGATTTATTCTATGTGTCATTATGTACAAATCAGAAAATAACATTAAAGATATGTTATTTTATAAATTTAATGATATATTAGTCCTCTGAATTTCAAAATCTTGTAATTGAGAGGTATTCTAGGGAAATGGTATACAGTATACCTGTATTATATTCTCCACCTTTGCTCCTCCTTTCATGTATAGTTCTTTTCATATATCTTTTTTGAGTGCAAGCAAGCAGTGATTTCTATAATTTGTGATAGGCTGACCAACCCTTTGAGTTTTTATCATAGCTGTCTGGTAGATCTTTGACACTTGAGGATCTGAAAAAGGATATTTAAAAGTTCCTTTGTCAAAAAGAAGTTTTAAGACACATGGCTTTAGCTCAAGAAAATGCTTGTACGAAACATAAATAAAGTAAGACTTGTTAAATATACTTCAGTCACCTAATATTAACAAGAATGATTAAAGTGATACAATTCAGAAAAAAAAGTGATACAATATTCTTCTAGTCTCCAAGAATGTATTGATATTATGTGTAAATATACTGAAAGATATGCAAATAAATTTTATAAGTGCTACACAACAAGACTTTCAAGCAACCCCTCTGAAGGCCAAATCTGTGGGAAAAAAAAGCTTCTGGTGGTGTTTTTCTTTATGCACAGTGCTAACATTTTTTCAGTAGTAGAATGATAACCCATTATTATCATACTGCAGTCCTACTAAGAACTGTAATGGAGTTGCTCAAGAAGGGGAGTGATAGTGTTTTTTTGGCTAGTCATGCTATTTGTATGGCCCAAGATGAGATGACTGGGACCTGCAAGAATGCACGTATAGTGCTCATATATAAAGGAAAAGGGTCTAAATGTGATTGATGTAAATACAGAGGCACAGTATAAAACTGATGAGTATACCTGGCAAGGTGTATGGGAGTGGAAATTTTGAGAGGGGTTTTGACCTGCATAGAACACCCGATAAGGATGGAGTTCTCTAGTTCAGGAAAGATAGAGGGTGTGTGGACTAGTTGTATTTTTGAAGAATGTTTGACAAATATTTGGAGAAGCAACTTTTTTATGGACCACGAGAATATATGTGATTGAGTTGATGCAGAGTCCTTGAAAAGATTGCTTCAAATATATGGGGTGAATGAAAAGTTACTAATTGCAGTGTGGAGATTTACTGGGGATTAAGGCATTTGTCCAAGTACAAAGGGAGGAGGACGAGTTGTTCTCTGTGATGACTGATCTGTGCAAGGATGTGTGATGTCACTGGGGTTCTTTAACCTGTAGTGAGCAAGGAAAATACCAGGGTATTAAAGGAATGAGTCTATAGTATGCTGGAGGTTGGGGGACATGAGAGGTTAATATGTTGCTGTTTGCAGATGACATGGCTTGAATAGAAGACTCCAAAGAAAAACTACAAAAACTGATGATAGAGTCTGGGAGTGTGGACAGAGAAAGTTGATTGTAAAGATAGACAAATGTAAGGTCATAAGTTTTGGTTGTGGATAGGGGGCTGTGGTTTCAGTGCATTGCACAAGGCTGTTAAAGAATAGATGTGAGCAAATGTGGCCGTTCTTCTGTTCTGGCACTACCTCAGTAATCCAATAAATGTTTGACAAGTAGAAATAACAATGTTACCAGAGAAACTAGTCTAGCTATGGCCCTCTTACTGCACAAACAATTAACCTCAGCAATGCTTCTTCCTTCCTGCTATACAAATAATAAACCTTGACAATGCTTCCTCCCTCCAGCTGAACAGCTATGGGGCTTAGGCAACACCTTCCCTCTCCTGCAATACAATCGTGAAACCTCTGTGATGCCATTTCTCTTCAACAGCACAACCATGGTACATTATCCTACTTACAAACACTGAACTCTGACAGCACCACCTCCCTCCTGCAACACAGCCACAAAGCCACACAATAGTTTCTCCCTTCCACATCACAGTCTTGGTACATAAGGGTTGCCTTTTCTCTTCTGCAGCAGCACTTATTGGGTCAGGCAACAACATCCCTCTTCTGTAGTAGTACCATAAGAATTTTGCATCGCCCTTCTTTCCATACTCCTGCACCAGCAGTCGCAGCTTGCCCTTATCTGCCTTTCAATACATGTCGATATGTCTCAGCTGTGTACCCTTTTTTTTTACTCTCCACCATTACATGTGTTAGGTTACTTAGCTCCCTCTGATTTGAATGTGATGACAATTCCATGTTAAAATGATGGCATCTTGGTAGTAAGGTGATGAGGTGAGCTATGTATTTGTAAATGATGTCTTTACGTAAATGAAGACAGGTGTATTTTCCGTATAAGTGTTAGTAAAGTACGACTTTTTCCATTTGTGGATTATCTTCTCTGCTCCACTATAAGGTATTGCAAGTGAAAATTGATTGGCATACCATGGTTCTATTTGTGGAATATATTCATCAGAAAAGGTTTTTATCTCTGAAAGGGAGCTAGTATCATTAGTCATTTAAGCTAAGTGAAATGGGAATAGCCAGTTTATTGAGCTTATGGATGGTGATTCTTTGTAATTCGTGAATTACGCGAGTCATTATACAAAAGAGTGTGAATCTGGATTATTTGTAAGAACCCAAATAATTTCGAGCAATCTTATTGATCCATGAGTTATTTGAGTAATTGACGTCAAATATTTCTTATTTATGCGTACATATTCTTAATATATATATATATATATATATATATATATATATATATATATATATATATATATATATATATACACGACTTCGGATTCGTGATCGAGAACGCAGTGTTTACAGGTGTTTCCTCCCACTTCTCAGTACTCGGTGGACAGATATAAGCAAAATTCATATATAAGAGAAGAATTCACGTGAAGAGGAAGACGTGATTTGATTCATAAACTTATAATCCGCTGTTGGATAATGGAGAAGCCATTAGAGAAATGTTTGGATGAAATGTAAGTGTTTCTAGAAAATTGTAGTTTAAGGGAATCCCAGAAGTGAATTGTTGAAGATAAGCAGCTTATTGGGCTTTAATACTTAGAAGTGATTTAGAAGGACGTTGGTGAAATACTAAGCCATTAAGTAGTCTGCAAAATGATAAAGAGGAAATGATAGGGAGGGCTATGAATGTGAGGGGAAAATATGACGTAGGAGGAGACCTCTCTTACATCGAAACAACCAAAACCAAGTGGATTAACGTAATAGAACATAAACTTAATCTGAAATTAATATTTCATTTGATCTAAAATGCTCAAGCTAAAAATAAAAAGATAAAACTGCTTGGAAGTGTCGATGAGATTTTCACAATCCTTTGGTTTATTGCATGAGTTTATCAGATAGGTGTAACCCACACCACCATCGCCTCGTAGAACATGGCAGAATGAATGATATTGCCATAAATGATATGCTGCAGCTCTTATTGTCTGTTATAGGTAGCCTTCATTTACACTGGTGTCAAATATCCAGACAACAAAAAGCAAGAGAATTTGTTCATTTTTTGTTAATAGATTTTTTTCATATAATACATAGCTTGTGAAAAGCAGCTTGATCAGGTCTGTAGAATGAGCTTTAAAGATGTTATAGTTAAAACTATTTTTACTGAGTCATACGATATACTTTATTCCATTACTATGAAAGCCTTATATAGTAAATTCTTGCTGCAGATCCCATAGCGCTGGCGTTTCTGGAGTGCTGTGTGCCGACAGCCAGGGCCTCAGTCTCGGTGGTAAGTGTCAGGAGTACTTTATTTTGATGTGAAATATGGTTATATTTCAGCTATGATAAAGTGTAGATTTCAGGCCGTACTGAAATTTTATTTGCAGTGTCTTAGTGTACTATTCATAAGACCGTGATATATTTGGTATTGTCTCCTTACTTACATACTCCAGTCCCAGGAACCCTTTTTATGGGGATTCCACATTGCCCTGAATCCTAGCTGGGCCCATAGGCCAAGAAGTGTAGTTACACTGTGGGTTCATCTTGGTGTGATGAGTTCAGAGCATTTGAGGAGTAGGTCTTTGGTGTCTTTTGTGTGGAAGTTAGATGATTAGTAACATATAGGCTTAGAGTAAACCTTTTTTGTTCATAAGACTCTGGCTTAGTGTTTGCAGCTCTTAAGAAAGAGCCATGTTAAATGCAGTCACAGCTGGCACTTCACTATTATTGCAGTAGTAATTATTTTCATTTTAGTGTTTTTCTTCACATATTTTATCTGTATAAGGTAGAGCATTCAGCCTGATAAGTATGAAGAAGATAACTAATAACAGCATTTTATACATATGATTTTAATGAGTCACTGTTCTTTATTTTCCCCTTATAGTTCGAGGAAAAGCTTCCAATACATCTTCAGGTATGATAGCAGCTTTAGCAGACAGAGCAGCCATGTTGGAACCCGGAAGCCCAGATCCATTCATATTGTTAGAAAATGAGAACAGGTGTGTACTCATTAGTGTAAATTGTTAATGTTAGAATTCAGTTTCTTATGTATCACAACAAAATTTTGAAAGTAAATCATTCAAAGACACTAATTGCTGATCCATCCATTCATATCCACACACATGTGCCATGAATTGAAATGTATGGGAAAGCACAGATAAAGAAATATACAGTACCTTCAGTGAATAGGAAAATATTTGTGTTAATGAGGTGGCCTTGATCAGGACATTCATTTATCCGTGCTGTCTCAGCTAGAAATGAATCTGCCACATGACTTCACTTTTGCCAGTAATCTTTGATGTGGGACTCCATCAAATTCTTTCCAAAAGCTCAAATAGATAATGTCAGCTGCATTACTGTCATTATACATGTTGATTTTATCGTAAAAGAAATCTAGCAAATTTGTCTGACATGAACATTTCATCAAAAATTATGCTGAAAATCATGTATTAAGTTTTGATGCTCTGTATGATTTACACTCTTGTCCTAGTTTAATGTTTCCATTATTTTGAGTATTGATGGTACATTGGCAAACTTCTAAATATCTAAAACTTTCCCTGTAGCAAATGACTAATTGAAAAGAGCAGTTAGGGGCTTAAATCACATTATTTGCTCCTTTAAACCATCTTTGGTTAAGGCTTTTTTGTCTTTTCTGAATTATCCTTTACATATTTCAATTTTATCATTGCATGGTGCAGAGGTAGATAGAACAGACATTTTAAATCCATCACATTTGAACTTTGTGATTCATAAAGTAGAGCACATGTATTGTAATCAAATATCTTTTCTAATTAAAGATATTTTAGTTGAAGCATCATTCCCTCTATCACATAACTCATGAAATATGGTGCTTTATTACCTTAATTTGTTGTTCCATTACCCTCAAAAACTTAGGCGACCTATACTTAAAGCATTTAGATTAATGATTTCTTGGCCAAAAATCAAGTGTTGACCTATACACAAGGTAGACTTATAGACGAGTATATACAGTAATTATATTTAGAATAGAATTGTATAATTGCAAACATTTTTTGTTTTACTTTTTGGCAAGATTTGTCATAGTTTCATGTCCAGACAACTAAGGTGATTTATTAAGTTACCAAGAGGGAGAATACTGTATTGCTTGATATGTTTTTCAACAAATTTGAAATAGGACATCCCAGAATTAATCACCATATACCATCTCTTTTGTGACAGCCAGTGCCTCATTCACCGCAACAATGGAGTTACTCTAGCCATCTACAAATCACCTGAAACCTCCTGAAAGTAAAATTACAGCATATTCATTAGAAAGGGATTTGTTTGTCAATAATTCCACTTCGTTTCTGTCACTTACTGTATTCCGTATTTGGGTTTTCTATATTTGTTTGTTGGAAAAGTGCCATCATGTTTAAGAATTCTGGATAAATGTACTTTGCATTGCAAAATTTCAAGTTAGGTATAGTGTTCAAGAAGCATTCAGGTTTGCTATCATTAGAGGTAATGGAAACGTTCATTGTAAATTCATAATGAAAATTGTATGTTTTTGTTAGCAGAGTACACTCTTCCTTACAGTGACAACAGGAACATAAAGTTATATATTTCTGCCTGTGATTCATTCTAAAACATAGTTATAATCTAGAGAGTTCTTAGGTTTAGGTAAACACACAGTTGCACTTTTATCAAAGATTGTATGGTAATTTTACTTGCAAACAAAAATGAAATGAAATTTTATATATTTGGAAAATGAAAATAAAAGTAAATGTTTTATGTTGAAATTATATATGTATGTGTGGGAGATTATTTGCTGTCATTATAAGCCCCTGAAATAAATTATTATAAATCATTAGTTTGTGTGATATTCCCCCACCTCTTCATCATTCTTATTCTTGTTAGATGTGCTACAACTTTGACTGAAGCAGTATGACAAATTAAAATACCCAAGAGGCACACTAAAGAGATGTAAAGAATTCTGCTCTTTGGCATAGATGTCACATCAGTGCAGTAGTTGCCTGGTTCTTGAGACAAGAATGAAAGTTGTAGGATCCATAGGACGTAAGGTTATAAACATTGGGAATTTGAAATTGACATACCAGTGGAGATTCATCCCTCCACTTTGAAGACCACTAACTTTGTGAAAATCAGCATATCTGCAGCAATGCAAGCTTTTTATTTCTTGCAAAGTCAGGAGGTAAGATAAAAAAAAAAATGGGAAGGAGGTTAAGTAAGATGATTGCAGTAAAAATAAGACATTACTTTGAAATGGCTTAACAACCACATGCTGTGATGGCAATTAAATGCCTTTTGGTGCTACATCTTAAACGTCTTCCATGTCTCCTTTCTTAAAGATGGGTACTACTCATGCTATCTTCAATTCCTGGGAAACAAAACCTTTTATAAAAGAGATCGTATATAAGAGCTGAAGTGGCCTTATGCTTTCTACATGATCATCGAATACATAAAGCAAGTCACCATCCAGTCCATCGGCCTTGTGGAGTTTTAGTTCCTATTTAAGCTCTCTTAATTTCCCATAAGTTTATGTTACACTCCCACCTCTATCAAATAGTATTGGCGGCTATGAACCTTCTGAAACAAATATGCTAAAACTTAGTATTTCTTTTCTTACATATCTGTATCGGTAATTTTGCTACCTAGATTTTTCAGTCTGAGCAATTGATACTTATTTGATAGTTACCTCCTCTTAAATTCATGGATCAGTTTAGGATAATCCCAAGATTTATTTGGAATATGTATTTCATACTCTACATCTTTCGTATTTGTCATGGATTTCATTACTTTGCTTCATTTATTTCTTAGATGCTCCATGTCATTTTCATTGTCTGGCCTTTCTAGACTAACACTTTATGTTGCCTATACGTGCTTTTGCTTTACATTTTTTTTAATGAAATTACAATACTAATTATCATTGAGAACTCTCGTCAGAAAAAATGATAAGGTGTATTAGCTTAACTTTGTTAGAATTATTCAGGATTAAAAAAGAAAAAAAGTACGACGGGTGGGGGGGTTTAATTAAGAAAGCAGAAATTGCGTTGTTGCGACTCACTTGTATTGTCATGTTATTCAGATATAGTGGAAGAAAGAAATTGGTATATAAACTTTATTTATCACAACCAGAATTTTTTCTCATTTAATAGTCAGCCCTTTAACGACCCCTCCCTCTTAATCGCGTTATCTGTTACTATGCGATTATGCGTCGTGGCCTTGTGTAGATTATTCTATATCAGCTATTCATTCCTTTCTCTCTTTCCATTTTCTTTTCCTTCTTTCAGATCAAGATTTATTTATCAGTTCTTTTGAAATTTCTGCTTTGTTTAAAAAAAAAATCAGTATACGTGTTGTCTAGTATTCGGTAGCTACGAATAATTGTTGCAGTTTTTTCCTACTTGTTCTGTGTGACCGGGGCAACTTAGACCATAGTGACAATTTTTTTCTAGTTCTGGCCTAGAGCAGTCGCAAATCGTATCACCTTTTCAAATTCTACTCATATAACGCAATGGTAAGTTAACTGGTTCAATACAGGAACGCGATAATGGAGGTTGATCTGCTGTATAGCGTTTCTTCAGCCTAAATACCTCTCTTCTAACTTCTATACATCTTTACGGGACTTACTTTTCCTCTCTTTTTAATGGGTTCTCGTATTGCATATTTTCTTTTTTTTCATGTTTCTTGCCTTGTTACTATCTTTTAGATTCCTGCTTCGTTAAGGTAGTGTTTCCCTGCTTTACTCCATTTGTCTCCTCTATCCATTCATATTTCGTGTCATATCCTTCCCAGCAATTCCTTTCCCATTATTACAGATTCCTAGAAAGGAAAAAAAAAAAAGAGACGACTGTACTGCCATCTATTGAGTAGGTTTTGCCCGACGGGAATTGCAAAACATTCTTTGCATCTTGCTTTTTGCAACGTCTTGGGCCTGTCAGTGTTATCACCTGATCATCTGTAAACACAACACAGAAGGAAAGTGACATGTTAAACAGTCAATGTTCCTGTTAATACTGAGGTAAGGACGTTGTCGCTGTCAAAGTAAGGGAAATGACATTGCATCACGAAGGGGAACCTAAGTTCGTACTCAAAAGGAAAAAATAAAGTACAGGTTTTATGATCCTACTAAGGGCCCATGATACTATGGTTGGCTTATGTGGTAGGTGATTTAGAGGCCACAGGATGGTGGTGGTGGGTCTGCAGGGAGATGGTGTATCACCAGTGTTCCACTGGACAGTTTTCTCCCCACTGGGGCAATGGGAAGGAGAACAAGCCAAGCAGTTGTTCACCTTAATCATACTTTAAAGTTGTGAGTTTGATGATTTAAGGTAACCAGTGGGCTGGATTGCTCTCTTGACACATGCCCTTTTGAACGTCAGTGGAACTTCGACCCATTTTGATTCTGGGTCAGTCAACAGGATGAATGTAACTTGCAAGTAGTGACGAAAAATATATGACAAGGAATTGTTGTCTTTGCTTGACAACTAGGTATTTACTTCTATAAGTGTTGGTGGGGGCTGGATTTGATAGTTTTAAGTCAAGCTGTAGTTAGTGATAGCCATAAACTCTACATGCCACTGAATTTCAAGAGGATGACATTTGAAATACACTTGTACTACTGCGAGAGACCCAATCGATTGATGAAATTATATCAACAGTGTATTGATATTTAGTGTATATCATTATGAGTTTGTTTCATGATATTGTGACTCCTTACTCCTGGTCTCTGAAAAGTGGGTTCTTTTCAAGTGAAAGGAAAAACTTATTTCTCCTGAAATGAAAGAACGTTATAAGTATAATAAAACCACACAAAAAAGGGATAAAGTCCTCAGCTTATCCAGGGAGAAAAAAATTCTAGCGAGAGCATACAACTAAGAAAGTGGTAAGCGCTACTTTTTCTGGGGTTGATATGCCTCATCACATGGCACTTTTTTTTATTAGCTCAAGCCTCACCTGCTACTGATGCCTCAGCTATAATTATCCCTGTTCCATATGTCTCCTCTACTTCAGGAGATCTTTACATAATTTCATTGTGACATTTATTGTGCAAGTTTTGGTGGTGGTCACTGTTTATGGAGACAATTGTAGGTGCCAAAGATTTAACTGAAATATCATTGACTTTTGCTTTGTAATTGATAGTGTTTGGAAAATACAGTAAGACTGATAGAGTGTGACATTGATAACTTTTTTAGGTTGTATTGATGAGTAACTCATTAATAGCGGGAGCTGTGAAGATCAGGAATTAACTTATAAAAGTAAAGTAGGTAATGCATATATTGAAGTCAGTGTACTGATAAAGACATAAGGGAAAGTTCTGAGTTAGGTATGTCTCAGAAAGAACATCCTTATATAGGGTAAAAGTATTATTATTATTTTGTTCTGTGGTGCTTGTTTCATTTGTAGTAAATATGAATACAGTTGAAGAGTATGAAATTGCAACTGTTGTTATGCTTTTTATAAATTATGCTAACTTTGCAGAGCAAAATCACCCATTGTCTATCTCTGTATCTATCAGTGATGCCCATTTGCATTGGG
The DNA here is from genome assembly GCF_036320965.1 of Panulirus ornatus. NCBI lineage: Eukaryota > Metazoa > Arthropoda > Malacostraca > Decapoda > Palinuridae > Panulirus > Panulirus ornatus. The sequence continues at coordinate 28,845,200 of NC_092266.1, forward strand.
AACTCCCTTTAGTGGGTTGCTGCAGCGAAAAAGTCTCCTGAACTCCTGAACTCCATTGTCACTTCTTAGCCCTTAGTGCCTCACCTTTAACAGGCCACTTGCAGAGGGCAACTCTAGTGCAGTGTTTTCAGAGGCTCCTACCTAATGTCCCACCAGCTACTTTTACCTAATGACCTACCAACTACTTCTACCTAATGTTCCTGCCTACTGTTCCAGCCTGCTACTTGTACCTAATGCACCCATTTAATGTTTGTATCGATAGCTTCTGCTGATGTTTTGATGTAATGCCCCTTGCTAATGTTCTTACCAATTAGTTTTATCTGTTGTTCTGACCATTTTGCCATAAGGCAGAGCTAGAGCATAGCGTTATCTGCAGAAATCTAGAGTTACGAAGTGAGTTGTGTGAGTTAAGTGGTGTCAAGTGTTATGTATGACAAGGAGAGATTGTATGTTCATGGACAGAGTTCCAGCAGTCCATGTGTGTGTGTGTGGCAGAAAGGAAACACAGCCACCTGGGTCAAAGGAGTGCAGCTTGACAGGCACTGAAGTGCTGGCTCGTTACACAGCCTTCACTTATCGTCCCAATACCCAGGTAGGTAGTACCAGTAATATGCCCCTCTGGTCGGTGGCTGCCTACCAACCACTACCTTTATTCAGTATCCAAAGTTAAAATTGATCTATCTATCTATGTATCTGACACTCATTCCCTTTGGAAACTCCCACATGGCAGTGGCCATGGGAAAAGAGCCTCCATACCTGTTGAACTCCAGTGCCACTTAGCCTTTGATGCCTCATCTTTAACAGCCACTGGCAGAGGCCAGCTCTAGCGCAGTGTTTTTAATTGCTCCAGCCTAATGTTTTTTGACTATTTGTACCTTGTGTTTCTACCTAATATTTGTGCTTAAGGTTCCGACCTATTACTTCTACTTAGTGCTCCTACCCACTATTTCTACCTAATCTTTCTACCTAAAACTCCTGTCTAACATTCCTACCTACTTACCTACTACTGTCTATTACTCCTACCATTTTCACAAAGGCAGGGCTATCACAAAGTGCTCATCACAAGAAAATCTATACTTATGAAGAATGAGTCATATGACTTAAGTGTTGTCAAGTGTCATGTGTGACGAGGAGAGATTTTATGTTCATGGACATAATAGAAGCAGTCCACATGTAGGTGAGGCACAAAGAAAAAACAGCTACCCGGGTTAGAGGAGTGCAACTTGACAACCTCTGAAGTGCTGACTTACTGTGCAGTTGTTACTAACCCTCCCAATACCCAAGCAGGTAGTATCGGCAATATACCTCCCTGGTCAATGGCTGCCTACCAGTTGCTACCTGGCAAGGTAGTGATGCTGACATACTATAGACTTTTACCCTTAGTGAAAGTGATTAAGACTAAGGAAACATGATTTGAACATGCTTTTTATCCAGCAGTAATATATGATATTGGAAATGGCATTGATCATCAGGGAAAATGTGAGATAAGAGTAACAAATCAATATAACCCATGAAATCCATACTTAATTTCCCCCACCAACCTAAATTTACCATGCAATGTATAATGACCGACAAATGTTAATATTTTGATGTTCCCATTCAGTAGCTGGGAAATCTGTTCACGGAGGGCATATACTTCCTCCAAGTGCATGCAACCTGTATGGTAGAGGGAATGTGGCGACAAAATCTTTGATGTATTATGACTGTAATACTGAATCTTAAGATAAATCTCATCCCCAGGGTAAAGTTTTGCTTTCATTGGCTTTGTTTATTAATACCTATCTGAGGCAGTTGAAGCACTTTTCTGTACTCTGTAGAGGCAAAAGTTTTTATATTCAAAACAAATATATGAATATTGCTAGCTAGTGTAATTTGTTTATATGTATATAAAATTCCATGAAAGTTGTTCTGGGGTTTGCATATTATTTATGTAAAGCACAACATGTTAATGAATTTAGACATATATATATATATATATATATATATATATATATATATATATATATATATATATATATATATATATATATATTTTCTTTTCTTTTTCTTTCAAACTATTCGCCATTTCCCGCATTAGCGAGGTAGCGTTAAGAACAGAGGACTGGGCCTTTGAGGGAATACCCTCGCCTGGCCCAATTCTCTGTTCCTTCTTTTGGAAAGTCAAAAAAATATATATATATATCTAGAAAAATTTAATTCCAAAACTGTTATAAATTTGGTCTCATGCTTTCCAGCTGCACCAAATGGAATTTGAGAGTGATTTGTCATGTTCAGCAGAGTACAAAAGTTTCCGTAGCACTGTACCCCTGAAGCAGATTGTCGTTGACAGCGATGGCTTGAAGGTTAGTTGTACATAAAGTTATGTTTATACTTATCTAGCTATGGATTGATTCACAAAATATGAGATAGTTCACTCAGCTTGATAAGCCCACCCCAACCCAGGAATGCCTGTATGTGAAGTGTCAGTTTCACCTAAGAGGTAATTGCTTGTCATAGTGTTTCTGCACACTCTTTCCTGGTTTCCTGCTTATCAGTAATGATAAACCCTCTAACCAACCCTAACCAAAGCAGAGCCTTTTGGCACCAATTCTCTCATGATTGCTATTAGGCCTGCTGTATAATATTTGCTTTTGTGAGGTTGGAAGGCCAGGCAGGTAAGGCATAGTTTGAAGTGGTGCAGATGAATTGTTTGTAGGGATATTTATTCATTTTTTGATTACCCTAGGACCAGTTTCTGTGAGAGAACCCTGGTGTTACCCAGGAAAATTTCTAAAGGCTCCTGAAGCCCAAGGCTTCTAGTAGCAGGGAAATGAAGACCTTTGGAGTGAGAAGTTCATTGACGAGACTGTGCTCCCTGTGATTAATCCTCACCAAAAGTGACTTTTCACTTGCAGTGTAACCTGAGCAAATTTGGTAATGCACACCCACTACACACACACACACACGCACACACACACATATATTTTTTTTCTATACATATTCGCCATTTTGTGTTATAGCGAGGTAGTCGTTAAGAATAGAGGACTGAGCCTTATAAGGAATATCCTCCCTTAGCCC